>NW_026526688.1:121022343-121279843 GCF_024362965.1 Panthera pardus
TGAAAGGGACAGTCATAGAAGTTCCAGAAAGATGGAAACCCTTTGAAAATTGTATGTCCCTGGACAGGAGCCACGCCATAAAGGAGGAGAAAGGTATGAACAAGCAGGAGTGAATGTGAGTACAGAATAAGTTCCATGAGATGACACAGTTGGGAAAGACGACCAGGAGGTGGAGATGAGCGGGAAGGGCTCCCATAAACCACTCGAATTCTTATGCCTTACGCCTTCTTCGACTCTTCTCTACTCCTTAGCCTCCTAGCATCTCTGATATCTGAATAAATTATTCTGGCCCCTTTCTTCCAACCTACCAGTGTGGGCACAAAGATTATGACATTTCCAGTAGACATCGGCTGCTTTTGTCACTTAGCATTTATTCTGTTTTCCTGGTTAATTTTTTTCCATTTGGACCTACTATATTTTACCTATTGGATAGGGTCTGGTGATTTAGCATGTGATCCAGGCAGTTTCTTGGAGTTCACTTTTGAGCAGAGCATCAAAAATACTTCAAAAAGGTAGAGAGCTCTTTACCCTCAAGGGAAGCCTCCGTAAAGGCTGTTCATGGGGTCCTGCTACCTGCTCTCCCCAGAAATGATTTCCGTCCTCCCAGAGTCTGGTTCTTTACTTTTCTCGTGATAGAAATCAGCCATTCCAATACATTCCTTTTCCGTTTGTCATTTTGTGCTGCTATCATCACTTAGAAGATCCGATTATCTTCCTAAGCAGCCATATACAGTTGAAGTGAAATTTTGCTTCAAATACTCTTTTTTTTAAGAGTCTATATACATTTGTGTGTGTGTGTGTGTGTGTGTGTGTGTGTTATGTACTTATTTATTATGCAATTTTTATTATTTTTTAATTCCAGTGTAGTAAATACAGTATTCTCTTAGTTTCAAGTGTACAATATAGTGATTCGTCAATTCTATATATTACCCAGTGCTCATCATGACGAGCACACTCCTTAATCCCCTTCACCTATTTGACCCATCCCCTCCCCACCCACCTCCCCTCTGGTAAACATCTGTTTGTTCTCTATAGTTAAGAGTCTGTTTCTTGATTTGTCTCTGACTCCCTTTCTCTCTCTCTTTTTTCCCCTTCGCTTGTTTGTTTCTTAAAATTCCATGTATGAATGAAATCATGGTATTTGTCTCTCTCTCTGACTTATTTCACTTAGCATAAAACTCTCTACCTCCATCCAGGTCATTGCAAATGGCAAGGTTTCATTCTTTTTTAGGACTGAATAATATTTTATTGTGTATATATACCACATCTTCTTTATCCATTTATCTATCGATGGATACTTGGCCTGTTTCCATAATTTGACTACTGTAAATAATGCTGCTATAAACATAGGGCTGCATGTATCCCTTTGAATTAGTGCGTTTGTATTTTTTGGGTTAATACTCACTAGTGCGATTAGTGGATCATAGGATATTTCTATTTTTATATGAGGAACCTCTATACTGTTTTCTATGGTGGCCACACTAGTTTGCATTCCTACCAACAGCGCACAAGCATGCATTTTTCTCTACTTCCTTGCCAGCACTTGTCGTTTGTTTGCTTGTTTGTTTGTTTGTTTGTTTGGAAAAAGTCTGACCTCAGACTGCTGTACAGCATCAGTCTTCAGTGGTTTGTGCAGGAATGAGAGAAGAGGAGTGAGGAAGAGAGAGAGAAAGAGGGGGAGGCATTGAGAAAAGAGAGAGAGAGAACATAGAGGAAGAAATAAGATTAGGAAGCCAGTTACTTCAAAATCAACAAGGCCTAAATTAGATTAAGTAAATGACATACTGTGCCATTTCTGATATGTAAACTCTCCCCATTTTATACTTCTGTCCAGTACTTATCTCCAGACCAAGCTCTGTATAACTATCTGCAAGTCACCCCATTAAACCAATAGAGTTTGAGAGACAATCAGAGTCAAGTGCTTAAGAGTTATGTCATTTGCCAATTCTAAATGACATTTTAATGTTTGCTCTTCTAGGTAAAGCCATGGTGCACTTCAGCCCACTTATAGCTCTTTCCCCTTTTACTCTCATTTTTATACTATTTATATTTTTTAAACCACATTACATTTTATTTTTTAATGAAGTGTAATTAACACACAATATTATACTAGTTTCAGGTATACAAAATATGATAGCTAGATACATTACAAAAGCTCACCATGAAAAATGTAGTTACCATCTATCATCACACAAAGCTATTACAATATTATTGACTATGTTTCCAACGCTGTACTTTTCCATCTGCATGACTTATTTTGTCACTGGAAGATTATACCTCTTAATCTCCTTCACCTATTTCACCCCTCCCCCCAAATGCTCTCCCTTCTGGAAACCACCAATTTGTTCTCTGTATTTATAAACCTGTTTCTATTTTGTTGTTTTGTTTTGTTTTAGACTCCACATATAGGTGAAATCATATGGTATTAGTCTTTTTCTCTCTGACTTATTTCACTTAACATAATACATTCTAGGTTCATCCATGTCGTTGTAAATGGCAAAATTTCACTCTTTTTTGTGGCTGATGCTCCATTATGTGTATGTTTGTGTGTGCATCTCCCACATCTTCTTAATCCATTCATCTGTTGATGGACACTTGGTTACTTCCACATCTTGGCTATTGTAAATAATGCTGCAATAAGGATAGGGGTGCATATGTCTTTTCAAATTAGTGTTTTTATTTTCTTTAGGTAAAACCCAGAAGTAGAATTACTGGGTTGTATGGTGGCTGAACCAGTTTACATTCCTACCAGCAATGCATGAGGGTTCCATTTTCTCCACATGCTCACCAACATTTGTTACCTCTTGTCTTCTTGATTCCAGCCATTCTGACTGATGTGAGGTAATATCTTGTTGAAGTTCTGATTTGCATTTCCCTGATGATGAGTGATTTGAGCATCTTTACATGAGTCTGTTGGCCATTTGTATGTCTTCTTTAGAGAAATGTCTTTGCAGGTTCTCTGCCTATTTTTAATTAGATTGCTTATTTGGTGTTAAGTTCTATGAGTTTTTTATATATTTTTGATATTAACTCCTTATCAGTTATATCATTAGCATCTATTTTCTACCATACAGTAAGTTGCCTTTTTGTTTTGTTGATGATTTCCTTTGTTGTGCAAAAGCCTTTTAGTTTGATGTAGTCCCACTAGCTTATTGTTTCTTTTGTTTCCCTTGCCTGAGGAGAGAGATCTAGAAAAATGTTGCTAAGGCCGATGTCCAAGAGATTACTGCCTATGTTTTATTTTAGGAGTTTTATTATTTTAGGCCTTACATTTAGGTCTTTAATCCATTTGAGCTTATTTTTGTCTATGATGTATACATTACATTTTCTTTTCATTTTATCACTTTAACTCTGTTTGCTTTTATCTTAGATGCATCTTAAGTATTTTAGAGTCTTCTTGAAACAGGTAGTCTGAAACATAATTACAGATGGAACTGGCACCCAAATTAAATACCTACCCAATACAATATTTTACAACCAGCGACCCATGTACACCATGGCTCTTTTTTATCAAATCTTGAAAACTCATATAATAGCCACGTGGTTCCTGCATGTTTTTGTACTGTGTTTCTTCATTTGTTGCAGTACCAGCTCAAATAATCACTTATTGCTGAGAAAAAATGACCCCAGCATAGAACCTGTTATACATGGTAAGTTAGCACTGCTCCGATTTACTCCAGATCAATATTGTGTTTGTGTGACCATTCATGTTTGCAATAAAAATACACGTGTAACAAATGCTATTTTCTAACACTTGAATTGTTTGAATTCAATTGTTAATTCAATTGTTTTCCATTTTTAATATCTCATTATATACGCACACATACACCTGGATCAAAATTCATACCATTTTATTTGATTTGGGCAGTTTTCACCAGCAATTATACATTTTTGGGATATTTTTCTCACCCCTGATTTATTGATGGTGGTGGCTTGTTTCTATGGCAATGCTTTGAGTTATTACAGCTTCAAGCTTTCTGAAAAAAAATTTATCTGTTCACACCAGAGAAATGCAGAAGAGAAATGACTGCTATAAATTCTAGTTATTATCAGGCTCCTGAGTTACCAACATATAAACCCAAGTGGCTTTCATCAGGTACACATGGTTATCAAGGATCATTTAGCCAGTAAGCTTGGATTCTTGTCCTGTCATAGCAATAAGATGTATATATGACAGCCCCAAATTGTGGGGAAACAGATCATGGACCAAATTTCACATCAGTTTCAGGCAGGTTAATGGTATTAACAAACTCTCGGTTCTATTTGATAAACTGGTCCCAAGTATTTTTATCTGTTTAACTATACTAAAAATCAGGTAAGAGGAACCAAGATGGTGGAACAGCATGGAAGTTTTTTGTGTGTCTCCTGTCCATGAAATACAGCCAAACCAACGCTAAACCATCGTGCACACCTAGAAAACTGATCTGAGGATTGACACAACCATCTGCATAAACTGAACCACAGAATTCAGCAGGTATGTGGCATAGAGAGGTGAACTTGGGGAGAGAGAAGCCATGGAGGGCAGGGAGCTGCTTTTGCATGAAGAGAGAGGATGGAGATGGGGGAGGGGGGCAGAGAATATGGGAAAAGCACCCCTCCCCAAAAGCAGCTGGAGAGAAAGTGGAAAATTGGAAAGAGCTGCAGGGACTGAACTAAAAAGGGAGACAGGAGAAAGGAGAGGGTTTAAATTCCATTAAGACTGTACACAGGGGGAGCGCAGAGTCTGAAACTCTTCAGCTCGATAACTGGCAGTGCTCTGGTGGTAAGGCGAATCCCCAAGAGCAGAGTGGGGTCTGGAAGTTTCTTGAGCCACACGGGGAGAAGTAGTTACACACTGGAAGGACATTTGGTAGAGGCTATGAGGCCACCTGGGCACAGCAGACCCCAGAGAATGGCCACATTCACTGGTGTTAGGGGTAAAACCTGGTGCCAGATGTGTGTTATGATTTTCCATAATCCCTGAGGTGCTGCTGCTACACTGTCTCGCAAACTTTTTCTGGGGTGGGCTGGCACCTGGCTGCAATCTCTGGCATCGGCAGCAGCACGGTCCCACAAGCGTTCCTGGGTGCAGCTGGCACCTGGCCATTGCTGGGTGAGACCCTCCACAGAGGGGCGGAGTGGGTCAAGGCCGCAGTCCCTCAGAAGTGGGGGGCTGGGGAAGGCAGCCACATCTGAGACAAAACTCGGGAGGGATGTGCTGCCTGAGGCCTGGTCATGGACAGTGTGGAACTAGGGAGTAGACGGAAGCTGAAGATGAAGGACACGTGTGCAATTGCTGATTGGGGAGAACAGAGTTCTGGTACTAGAGACTGGGAAGCTGGGTGATGCCATTTTCACCGCTCCCGCTCATGCACATACGCACCTACAAGCGCCACAACAGTCCACCCCAGTATGCTAGCAGTGCCATCTAGTGGAGAATGGAGCTGTTACACTAAGCCCCGCCCAACTGGGCCAACCTCGCTCTTTAACAACAGAAGTCTCACTGCCTGACTAGTTTATGGACTGTAAAGCGCTTCATGATTTGACTACTAGGGGAAAACGAAGTAATTTCAGTTGTATTTCAGTCTGTTCACTGGTCCATCTATTCAATTTTCTTTCTTTCTTTTTTTTCCTCTTTTTTGTTTCTTTTCTTTTTTTTGAATACAGAAAGAGAAAAAATTCATTTTTATGTTCAATTTTTATTAAAAATATTTTTCTTTACTTTTTTTCTACTTTATTTTTTACTTTTATGTAAGTTTTTTGAAATTCTATTTTATATCCATCATTTCATCTTAGTCTACTTTAGCGTATTCATTTTTTCAAATTTTCAAATTATTCCCCCCCCCCCCCTTTTCCTCTAATCTATCAAGCCACTTTCAACACCTGGACCAAAACACACCTAGGATCTAGCATCATTTATTCAATTTTTATTGTGAGTGTGTTTGTAATTTTTTAATTTTAATATTTTTTTTAATTTTAATATTTTCAATTTTAATTTTTTCTACCTCATTAATTCCTTTTCTCCCTTCAAAATGATGAAACTAAGGAATTCACCCCAAAAGAAAAAGCAGGAAAAAAACGACAGTCAGGGATTTAACCAACACAGATACAAGCAAGATGTCTGAATCAGAATTTAGAATCACGATAATAAGAATATTAGCTGGAGTCAAATATAGATTAGAATCCCTTTCTGCAGATATAAAAGCCAGGATGAAATAAAAAAAATGCTATAACTGAGCTGCAATCTTGAATGGATGCCGCAGTGGCAAAGATGGGTGAGACAGAACAGAGAATCAGTGATTTAGAGGACAAACTTATGGAGAATAATGAAGCAGGAAAAAAGAGGGAGATGAAGACAAAAGAGCATGATTTAAGAATTAGAGAAATCATTGACTCATTAAAAAGGAACAACATCAGAATCATAGGGGTCCCAGAAGAGGAAGAGAGAGAAATAGGGGTAGAAGGGTTATGTGAGCAAATCAGATCTGAAAACTTTCCTAACCTGGGGAAAGACACAGACATCAAAATCCAGGAAGTACAGAGGACCCCCATTAGATTCAACAAAAACTGACCATCAACAAGGCATATCATAGTCAAATTCACAAAATACTCAAGCAAGGAGAGAATCATGAAAGCAGCAAGGGAAAAGAAGTCCTTAACCTACAAGGGAAGACAGATCAGGTCTGCAGCAGACCCATCCACAGAAACTTGGCAGGCCAGAAAGGAGTGGCAGGATATATTCAATGTGCTGAACCAGAAAAATATGCAGCCAAGAATTTATCCAGCAAGGCTGTCATTCAAAATAGAAGGAGAGATAAAAAGTTTCCCAGACAAACAAAAATTAAAGGAGTTTGTGACCACTAAACCAGCCTTCAAGAAATTTTAAGGGGAACACTGAACGGAGAAAAGATGAAAAAAAAACGCATATACATACATATATATATATATATATATATATATATATATATATATATATATCAAAAGCAACAAAGATTAGAAAGGACCAGAGAACACCACCAGAAACTCTAACTCTACAAACATCATAATGGCAATGAATTCATATCTTTCAGTACTCACTCTAAACATCAATGGCCTCAATGCTCCAATCAAAAGACATAGGGTAAGAGAATGGATAAGAAAACAAGATCCATCTATATGCTGTTTACAAGAGACCAGTTTAGACCTAAAGACACCTTCAGATTGAAAACAAGGGAATGGAAAACTATCTATTATGCTAATGGTCAACAAAAAAAAGCCAGAGTAGCCATCCTTATATTAGACAATCTAGACTTTAAAATACAGTATCAAGAGATGCAGAAAAGCATTATATCATAATAAAGGGATCTATCCATCAAGAAGACCTAACAATTATAAACATCTTTGTGCCAAATGTGGCAGCACGAAAATATATAAATCAATTAATCACAAACATAAAGAAACTCATCGATAGTGATACCATAATAGTAGGAGACTTCAACACCCCACTCACAGCAAAGGACAGATCATCTAATCAAAAAATCAACAAGAAAACAATGGCTTTGAATGACACACTGGACCAGATGGGTTCAGATATATTCAGAACATTTCAACCTAAAGCAGCAGAATATACATTCTTCTCAAGTGCACATGAAATGTTCTCCAGAATAGACCACATATTGGGACACAAATCATCCCTCAGCAAGTACAAAAAGATTGCGATCATATCATGCATATTTTTCAGGCCACAACAATATGAAACTCAAAATCAACCACAAGAAAACATTTGGAAAAGTAACAATTACTTGGAGACTGAAGAACTTCCTAATAAAGAACAAATGGGCCAACCAAGAAGTTAAAGAGGAAATTAAAAAATATATAGAAGCCAATGAAAATGATAACAACACAACCCAAAACCTCTGGGATGCAGCAAATGCAGTCATAAGAATACAGTATCTAGCAATCCAGGCCTTCCTAAAGAAGGAAGAAAGATCTCAGATACACAACCTAACCTTACACCTTAAAGAGCTGGAAAAGGAACAGCAAATAAACCCTAAACCAGCAGAAGACAGGAAATAATAAAGATAAGAGCAGAAATTAATGCTACTGAAACTAAAGAAACAGTAGAACAGATCAATGAAACCAGAAGCTGGTTCTTTGAAAGAATTAACAAAATTGATAAACCACTAGCCAGTTTGATCAAAAAGAAAAAGGAAAGGACCCAAATAAATAAAATCAAGAATGAGAGAGGAGAGGTCACAACCAACATAGCAGAATAAAAACAATAATATTATTATGAGCAATTATATGCTAATAAAATGAGCAACCTGGAAGAAATGGACAAATTCCTAGAAACATATACACTACCAAAATTGAAACAGGAAGAAACAGAAAATTTGAACGGACCCATAACCAGTAAGGAAATTGAATTAGTAATCAAAAATATGCCAAAAAACACGAGTCCAGGGCAAGATGGATTTCCAGGGGAATTCTCCCAAACATTTAAGCAAGAGTTAATACCTATTCTCTTGAAACCATTCCAAAAAATAGAAATGGAAGGAAAACTTCCAAACTCTTTCTATGAAGCCAGCATTACCTTGATTCCAAAGCCAGAGACCCAACTAAAAAGGAGAACTATAGACCAATTTCCCTGATGAACATGGATGTAAAAATCCTCAACAAGATATTAGCCAACTGGATCCAATGATACATTAAGAAAATTATTCACCATGATCAAGTGGGATTTATACATGGGATGCAGGGCTCGTTCTACATCCACAAAACAATTAACGTGATTCATCACATCAATAAAAGAAAGGACAAGAACCATATGATCCTATCAATAGATGCAGAGAAAGCATTTGACAAAATAGAGCATGCTTTCTTGATAAAAACCCTCAAGAAAGTAGGGACAGAAGGGTCGTACCTCAAGATCATAAAAGCCATATATGAACAACCCGACACTAATATCATCCTCAATGGGGAAAACCTGCGAGCTTTCCCCTAGGGTCAGGAACAAGACAGGGATGTCCACTCTTGCCACTGTTATTCAACATAGTATTGAAAGTTTTAGCCTCTGCAATTAGACAACATAAAGAAATAAAAGGCATCCAAATCGGCCAGGAGGAGGTCAAACTCTCACTCTTTGCAGATGACATGATACTCTATATGGAAAACCCAAAAGATTCCACCAAAAAACTGCTAGAACTGATTCATGAATTCAGCAAAGTTGCAGGATATAAAATCAATGCACAGAGATCGGTTGCATTCCTATACACCAACAATGAAGCAACAGATAGAGAAATCAAGAAACCGATCCCATTTACAGTTGCACCAAAAATGATAAAATACCTAGGAATAAATCTAACCAAAGAGGTGAAAAATATATACTCTGGAAACTATAGAAAGCTTATGAAACAAATTGAAGAAGACACAAAAAAAATGGAAAATGATTGCTCCTGGATAGGAAGAACAAATATTGTTAAAATGTCGATACTACCCAAAGCAATCTACATATTCAATGCATTCTCTGTCAAAATAACACCAGCATTCTTCTCAGAGCTTGAACAAATAAGTCTAAAATTTGTATGGAACCAGAAACGACCCTGAATAGCCAAAGCGATCTTAAAAAAGAAAACCAAATGAGAAGGCATCACAATCCCAGACTTCAAGCTATAACTACAAAGCTGTAATCATCAAGACAGTATGGTACTGGCACAAGAAAAGACACTCAGATCAATAGAAGAGAGAACCCAGAAATGGATCCAAGAACATATGGCCAACTAATCTTTGACAAAGCAGGGAGGAATATCCAATGGAATAAAGACAGTCTCGTCAGCAAGTGCTGCTGGGAAAACTGGACAGAAACATGCAGAAGAATGAACGTGGACCACTTTCTTACACCCTACACAAAAATAAACTCAAAATGGATGAAAGACCTAAATGTAAGACAGGAAGCCATCAAAATCGTCGAGGAGAAAGCAGGCAAAGACCTCTTTGATCTTGCCCACAGTAACTTCTTACTCAACATGTCTCCAGAGGCAAGGGAAACAAAAGCAAAAATGAACTACTGGGACCTCATCAAAATAAAAAGCTTCTGCACAGTGAAGGAAACAATCAGCAAAACTAAAAGGCAACTGACAGAATGGGAGAAGATATTTGCAAATGACATAGCAGATAAAGGGTTAGTATCCAATATCTATAAAGAACTTATCAAACTCAACACCCAAAAAACAAATAATCCAGTGAAGAAATGGGCAAAAGACATGAATAGACACTTCTCCAAAGAAGCCATTCAGATGGCCAACTGACATATGAAAAAATGCTTAACATCACTCATCATCAGGGAAATACAAATCAAAACCACAATGAGATAACACCTCACATCTGTTTAGAATGGCAAACATTAACAACTCAGACAGCAACAGACGTTGGCAAGAATGCAGAGAAAGAGGATCTCTTTTGCGTTGTTGGTGGGAAAGCAGGCTGGTGCAGCCACTCTGGAAAACAGTATGGAGGTTCCTCAAAAAACTAAAAATAGAACTACCCTATGACCCAGCAATTGCACTACTAGGTATTTATCCAAGGGATACAGGTGTGCTGTTTCAAAGGGACACATGCACCCCCATGTTTATAGCAGCACTATCAACAATAGCCAAAGTATGTAAACATCCTGAATGTCTATTGATGGATGAATGGATAAAGAAGATGTGGTATATATATATATATGTGTGTGTGTGTGTGTGTGTGTGTGTGTGTATACATATATGTATATATATACATATATATATACATATATATGTACATATGTACATATGTATATGTATATATGTATGTATTCAAAAAGAATGAAAACTTGCCATTTGCAACTATGTGAATGGAACTGGAGGGTATTATGCTAAGCAAAATTAGTCAGAGAAAGACAAAAATCATATGACTTCACTCATATGAAGACTTTAAGAGACAAAACAGATGAACACAAGGGAAGGGAAACAAAAATAATATAAAACAGGGAGGGGGACAAAGCATAAGAGACTCTTAAATGTGGAGAACAAACAGAGAGTTACTGGAGGGGTTGTGAGAGGGGAGATGGGCTAAATGGGTAAGGGGCATTAAGGAATCTACTCTTGAAATCATCGGTGCACTATATGCTAACTAATTTGGATGTAAATTTAAAAAAATAAAAATAAAATAATTTTTCAAAAATACTAAAAATCACTACTCTGGAGCTTGTAACCAGCTGGCTTCGTACAAGAAGCTCAAGCCTCCTAAACAGAATAAATAAACAAAAGGGTGAAAACATCACGCATGAGATGTCTACTGCAGAGGGACTGAGATGGGTTTCCTAGTAGGTCTCGTTCCAAATTCAGCCATGCCGCTCATTCTTCAGATAAGTTGATAGTCAAGTAATCCTCTCTAATTTTGGCTGAAAACAAAAGCTCAGTAATTCAGACACCACTGATGTGAGTTTGTAAAATGATTTATTTAGGATTTGAACCATGTCTATGTTTTCATATTGCTGGGAGATAAACTTTGACTAAGCAAAATGAGAAAAATGTGACAACATACTTCAAAGATATTTTTTTTAAATAGTAAAATGAATGGGGCACCTAGGTGGCTCAGTATGTTGAGCGTTCGACTTCCGATCAAGTCATGATCTCATGGTTTGTGGGTTCAAGCTCCACATCGGGCTCTGTGCTGACAGCTCAGGGCCTGGAGCCTGCTTTGGATTCTGTGTCTCCCTCTCTCTCTGCTCCTCCCCTGCTCACAGTCTGTCTCTCTCTCAAAAATAAATAAAGATTTAAAAAATTAAAAAAAAATAAAATAAAATAGTAGAATGATTGTAAAAATAATTAATCCATATACCACAATCAACCTTCACCTTAGTAGAGCAGGCCTGCCATACGTCTACAAGCAAAGCACCTCCTGTGTCCTTTTTGAGATCCACAGTTTTGATATTTCTCAATATACTGGCTTCTACCCCTCAACCTATGATTACTGCTTGTCGCCTCTAATTACTGTCCTACTTTTTTGTTCCCAGACAAGTCCATTGAAAGCAAGCCTTCCCTCACCGTCTTCACTCCCCATTCACTCCTTAGCTCACTGCTATGTAGCCCCACCTTCCACTTTTTCTCAGGGAAGTCACAAATAATATTGTCAGGGCCAAAATCAAGGTATACACTTAAGACTATATTATTGGACCTCTCTACTGTACCTCACACGGCTAACCAGTCCATCTCCTTCAACTTTTGGCTTTCCTGAGCTGTCATTCTTCTGCTTAAGTCCTTCATTCAGTTTTCATTATCTTTAGAGAAGAGTCGGAAGTTGCTAGTCTTCATATTCAAGCCCTTGATTATCTCTTGAGTTTCACACTTTGGCACTTTTATGTCCCTGTTTCAACACTCCATGTGACTATAAACAGGGCCATATTGACACCCTTTTGATTCTGTGAACTCGTCCTTATCCTTTCTGGACTATTTACCCTTCCTGGAACGCTCTTTAACTTGCATTCAGCCAGCTTAACCCTCATTTCCTGCAGAGTCTTCTCTGTTACCCACATCCTCATTGGTGGCCCTGTCTATGTACTTCTATAGAATCATGTGTTTCCCTCACCATAGCCTTTATCAGAAGGTACTATAATTGTTTCCACTATTTTCTTAGCAAGTTTTGGTGTAGAATCAAAGAATAATATCCACAGGTATCTTAAAAGGCCTTAAATAATAGCCTCCTCCCCCAATATATATATATGAGTGTGTGATATGTTTCTCTCTTCATATGCTTCAAGCATATGAAGCAAAATAACCTATCACACTAAAGTAAACATAAAACCTACTATTTTAGATACAGGAGAATCTGCAGTCTTTTATGAAGTCAAATCAGTTTGCAAGAAATATAAAGGAGTGCCTCTCTTCTCTAATAATTTTTTGTTTTGAATTGGAAAATGTAGCTTTTTAAAAATAAAACATATTTGAGGCGCCTGGGTGGCGCAGTCGGTTAAGCGTCCGACTTCAGCCAGGTCACGATCTCGCGGTCTGTGAGTTCGAGCCCCGCGTCAGGCTCTGGGCTGATGGCTTGGAGCCTGGAGCCTGTTTCCGATTCTGCGTCTCCCTCTCTCTCTGCCCCTCCCCCGTTCATGCTCTGTCTCTCTCTGTCCCAAA
Source organism: Panthera pardus (assembly GCF_024362965.1). NCBI lineage: Eukaryota > Metazoa > Chordata > Mammalia > Carnivora > Felidae > Panthera > Panthera pardus. Next base: position 121,035,456 of record NW_026526688.1, read on the forward strand.
AATAAATAAAAAACGTTGAAAAAAAAATTTTTTAAATAAAACATATTTAAGATGATCCAATGGATTTGTTGTTATTTTTAGATAAAATACGACATTACAGTGGTCCATTTTGTTCAGTCTGAATTTATAATATTGTAAATATTAATGGCCATAACTCACAGAAAATAAAATCCTTTGAAATCCTCCATAACGATAAAGCAGTTTTAGAGTTCTGAAAAAAACAAAAAATGTGAAAACTACTGTCATAACTCTATTTAGGAAAACGGAACAGTACCAAGGCTTCTACTCTGGGAATACAGCATCTCTCTAGTTATCTAGGTCCTCTTTAATCTCCTTCAGCACTCTTTGGTAGTTTTTAGTATAGAGGTCTTCCAATATTTTGTTAATTTTTTTTCTCATTTTAGTTTTTGGTTATAAGAGAATAATTATATAATTCTTATATACTATAAGATAATAATTTTCTATTTTTCCATTGTTTCTTGTTAGAATCTAGAAGTAAAATTGAATTTTGTTCAATTTTGTATTCTGTAACCTTGCGGACTTGCATTTGGTAGTTCTCGTCATTGTTTTGTACATTCTTTAAGATTCTAAATGCAAATAATCATGTCCCCTATGAATAAGAAAGTTTTACTGCTTCCTTTTCAGGTTCCATTTGCTGCTGCAGGTATATACACTGGAAAAATTTGGAATTGATGTGGTGAGAGTAGATACCTGTTTCTTTGTTCTCACCTTAAAGGAGAAGTTTTTTGTCTTTGATCATTTGGTATGTGGAATTTTTTTTAGTTGTTTGTTTTGTGTTTTTTTTTTCCTCTGTAAATGTTCTTTACTAGATTAAAGAAGTCACCTCTTATTCATAGTTGAAGAAGAATTTTGAACATGAATGGGTATTGAATTTTGTCAAGTGCTTTTTTTATATCTTTCTATATCTTACATGAGTTAAGGATATGGTTCATTCTTTTATTCAGTTAATATAGATAATTATCAATGGATTTTTTTTTTTGCTGTTCAGTCTTGTATTCCTGATACAGAAATTACTTGGCCATGATATATTTGCCTTTTTATATATTGCTGGGTTAACTATGCTAATATTTTATTAAGGATTTTTGAAGCTATGTTAAATTATATTGGTAACTAATTTTAGCTACTGAAAACTCATCTACTTATTCCTACATGTCAAGGTCAGTTTTTACTGACCATCTTTTTTTTTGACTACAGGCCACATTTTTCTGTTTTCTTTTTCCTCTGACTAGGGATTTTTAATTATACACTGAATACTATATATGTTGCATTAAAGATACTTTATATTCTGATCTCTTCTTCTGAAGAATATTGATTTTTATTTTAGCAAGCAGTTAACTTTGGCTGCAACAAACCAGAATTGTGCATCGCACACTGTAAATAGAGTCAAAACCTTGGTTGGCTTCCCTCAGCCTTTTAGCTATAATTATTCAGCCAGGCTTCTTTATGCCTCTTTTGTACATTTGCAGTTTGAGGTTTATCCCAGTGATGAAGTGTTGGGGTGATGGTGGGGTTCATGGGGCCTGGAGCCGGCAGCCAAGAAAAAATTCTTAAAGACAACTTTAGTGCAAAAAGGTGATTTAATTAAAGCATGGGGACAGGACCCATGGGCAGGAAGAGCTGCACTAGGGTCCTGATGGGTAACTCATTATATATCCTTGGGTTAGGAGGGAGTCTGGGATAAAGTAAATCTCTAAGGAATTTTGGAAGCAAAGTTTCCAGGACCTTGAGAGGCTAGCTATTGTTAGGGAAACACCATTTATTACCATTTAATAAAACCTCAGTCATAAGACCCTTCAGATGCATGGGGGTGGGGCGGGGGGCGGTGGTCCATAAGCTTGGAGCTTGATTGCCAGCATATATCCTGGGGCAGTTGAGATAAAGGAAGTAGATTTACAGAATCCTAGAGGTTGGAATAATGTTAAGCTAAAGTTCCCTTGTGCCCCTAGCAAAGTGTCATCATTGAGGCAGCTGAGCTCCTAGAGGAAGGTCCCTCTGCTAGTTTCAAGGACTTGTCAATGTGCTGTAAGGCAGTCAGGGAATTTAATTTTTCACTTGCCTTAGTTTCCCACATCACCATGGCAAGCACTTAAACCCCTTTTCTTTGTTCTTGGGTAGCTGGAAGTGTCCAAGGAGTATCACACAGACCCCATAGGAGGGGCAGCAGGGGTGGGGGTATGTGCCAGCCTGTATTTTGCCCTCAACTTGCCCCAAATTCCCTCATCACCAGGACTAGAGCAGAAATTACACACTGTTGTAGCTCTTCCTTATTTCTCCTCTTACTTTCTAGCCACTCTGGCAGTTCCAAATTCTGCCCTTTGACTTATCAAGTCCATAAGACTATGCTCTTTGCTTGAGTTACAGCCACCCCACACAGTATGGACTGGATTGTAGTGTATTCACAGAAGAGCTGCACAAATGCAAACTCACCTAGTATCATTTCCTTATTTTGAGAGTGGGTTGCGCTTTAATTCTTGATCACCTGTGATCACTCTCCAGTGTCTCAAAGTACTGGAAAGTGGAATAGCTTTAAGCCTTTCCTTTGAAACAGTGATTGAAATAGCTCAGAGTTATTGCTAAAAGGGCAAGAGTTCCTTTTGGAACAAACCATATTTAGGTAACATTTAAATTGAAAACCCGAGTTTTGGTACATTTTCATAGCAAGTGCTATGCTACAAAGGAAAATATCCTCCCTGGTTGTTTCTTATTACAGACAACATTTTCTTGGTTATAATTATGTGGGGCTGATCAATTGACATTCAGAGGTAACATTTACAGTCTTTCCCATGTGTTTAGAGCTAAGGATTTAATGCAGATGATTTTATTTAATCCTTGCAAACCTCCAATAAAGTAAGTGCTAATATTATCCTTATTATATATATTATATCCTTATGCTCATTAATAAGGATATATATGTCCTTATTACATACAATGTCCTTATTATATATATCCTTATAAGATTATGTATTATATTATCCTTCTTATATAATCCATCTTATATGTAGATGAAAAAAATGGGGCTAAAATAACTAGCAAACACATCACTCGTAAGTGTTAGGGTTGGCATTTAAGACCAAGAACTTTGCCTTCAAAATTAACTCACAGCCTCATTGGTTTACTGTCTCCCTGTTACTACACAGGGAACATCTGCAAGGTTCCCTTTCAGGGGAAGCTGGCAGTATGAGATCTTTTCCTGGAACAGAATGGTCAGGTAGGTTCCAAATTTTATGTGCCTTCTCTGTAGCAGACACTTTAATCTGCTTATAAATATTATCTCATTAATTTAAAACGGCTCTGTGAGGCTGATATTATGATTACATTTTATAGATAAGAAAACAGTCACCCTGAGAGGTTATATAACAAGCCCCAGATCCGACCCTGACAGAGGCAGACTTTGGAACAACGAATATGCCAGGTTTTTACTCATTTCAGACCGCCTTCTGCTCCTCCGTGCTACATCTTCTGTCCCAGTCTCCCCTCCCTGTCCCACCGGTCCTGTGTGTCTGTTAATCTCACCCCTGTCTAACTTCAAACCACAGGAACAATGGCAAAAGCAGTGACATGACCTCCAAACACGACACAGCAATACCAAATCAAAATCCTATTAGTTATCGCTCCTGTTATACAGTGGTGTTTGCTGTATTCTTTCAACTCGTTCCCCTTTACTCTTTTTTTCTTCTTGAGCACACATACAGGCTTAAAGGATAACGCTTGAGATATTCTCATATGCAGATGCCTTTTTTTCTGCATCACGACATTGGTTTGGTTTCCATAAAAACATGAGCAAAATCTCAGTGGCTTCCAAGGACATGAATTATTTAATATTTTACGTCAGTTTATCTCATTTACTGGAGTGTCCCTGGGACATATTCATTTACACAGGAAAGATGTCAGGGGAAACATTTTAAAAACTATAATAATAACAATAATGACCAAATAGAAGTCTGAAATCACTGTAAACTACTTTCTACTCTCAGATTGCATTAAAGTGCATGCATATTTACAAAATTTTCATGAGGTTTTTGACTTGGTGGAGCTCATTCAAGATGTCCAAATTACTTATTTGCATCCTGTTCTAAATAAACGGACTAGATTCAATTACCTGATACCTCACTCTGAATCACTGTAATCCAGGTCCCCAGTTAATATACTCCTTCTGTTGTTTGATTATCTCATTCTTCAAGAGTGAAATTATAAAATCAAGCCCTGAAATGCATAAATCACCTGTCCTCCTATGTGCCATAATATTGAGTTAAGGAAATTTACTCGAAGTGTATTGAAGTTAATTAGGAACGTCCCACTTGCCTCTCATTTATCCTTCCTTCTTAGACCAGTTTGTGCTCTGACCACTCAGTGTGTTGTCATTTTCGGTTAAACCAGGAGAGTTAAATTCCCGTACATGCCCTTCTCATCACCGCTCCCAGAGCGGAGAATTGAAATTCTAGTCAGTTCTGTCTGTCACGGCAGATGATTTCCAAACCATCTGCTATCTCAGAAAACAATCCGTCCTGACAACGCCCTTAGCCGAGTCACAAGTCTGATATTGTTACTTGCAGTCAACTTGAAGATGACTAACCTGCTGTGGCTGTCACGCATTTTGACTGAATAAAAATAGTGACTGCAGATAACGCTCCTGTGTTAATTCCTCATTTGGATAAGAAATGCCTGGAGAAATTATTAATAATGCCTGTGGCATCCCATCTAACAGGGACTGTCAAATGAGAATTGCCCTTTATGTCTTATCCTAGAGAATCTTGTCAGGCCTTAATTAAGTCATCTATTAACCTCCGCAAATGGACTGACTGTATATTTACTTGAGAGATAACAGTTGCTGGTCATGTTTTGTGAGAAAGAGTTTTTAAAAAAATGTTTTTGGGGGGTGCCTGGGTGGTTCAGTCGGTTAAGCAATTAACTTCTGGTTTCGGCTCAGCTCATGATCTTGCAATTTGTGAGTTCAAGCCCCCACATCGGGCTCTGTGCTACCAGTATGGAGGCTGCTTGGGATTCTCTCTCTCCCTCCCTCCCCCGCCCCTCTTTTCCCCTCTGCCGCTCATGTGAGCTCTCCTTCCCTCTCTCAAAATAAAAAAAATAAACTTAAAAAAAATGTGTATTTTTTGTCTTTGTCTTTAATAGGATGGAACAGAGAATAAGCCCTCATGTCCTGTTCTAGAGTACTACATTGTTTTTTTTATTGAGGTGTAATGGAAATACAACACTGTATTAGTTCCACATGTATAACATAATAATTCAATGTTTGTATATATTGCAAAATGATCATCACAATAAGTCTAGTTAACATCTGTCACCAAACATATATAGGGAATTTTTTGTCTTGTGATGAGAACTTTTAAGATCTACTCTCTTAGCAACTTTCAGAGATGCACTACAGTGTTGTTAACAATAATTGTCAGGCAGCACCTTCCATCCCCAGGACTTATTTGTTTTATAACCGGAAGTTTGTACTTTTTGACTCCCTTTAATCAACTTCCCCACCCCCACCCCCCAACCCCAGCGTCTGGCAGCTACCAGTCTGTTCTCTGTATCCATAAGCTTTGTTTTTGTTTTATTTTGTTTGGTTTTTAGATCTCACATACAAGTGATGTCAAACTTCACTTTGGTCTTTTACTGTCTGACTTGTTTCACTTAGCATAAGGCCCTCAGGCCCATCCATGTTGTTACAGATGGCAAGATTTCATTATTTTTTATAACCAAATAATATTCCATTATATATAAAATATGTTATATATTAATATTACGTATTTCATATTATATATATAATATATATTAAGATTTTCTTTATCCATTCTTCCATCAATGGTCATCTAATTTGTTTCTATAACTTGACTATTGTAAATAATGTAACAATGAACATAGGAGTGTGTATATTTTTTCAGATTAGTTTTTTTGTTTATTTCAGATAAATACCCAGAAGAGCAATTGCTCATATGTTATTTCTATTTTTAATGAAATTTGAGAACATTCCAGTCTGTTTTCCACAGTGCTATACCAGTTTACATTTCCATGAACAGCACTCAAGTTTTTACTTTTCTCCACACTGTCACCAGCATTTGTTATCTCTTTTTGATACTAACCATTCTAACAGGTGTTAAGTGATATCTCACTGTGGCTTTAATTTGCATTTCCCTAATGATTAATGATGTTGAGCAAATTTCCATGTGCCTATTGGCCCTCTGTATGTCTTCTTTTGAAAAATGTGTATTCAGATCCTCTACCCATTTTTTAATTAGATTTTTTAAATTGCTATTGAGTTGTAGGAGTTCTTATTTATTTTGGATATTAGCCCTCTATCAGATATGTGATTTGCAAATATATTTTTTTTCCCATTCCATAGTGTCCCTTTCCATGTTGGTGACGATGTCTTTCGTGCTGCAGAAGCCTTTTAGTTTTATGTAGTCTCCTTTCTTTATTTTTGCTTTTGTTGCCTTTTCTTTTGGCATCAAAGCCAAACACTCGTCGCCAAGACTCGTGTCCAGCAGCCTACCATCTATGTTTCCTTCTACAAGTTTTATGGCTTCAGGTCATACATTCAGGTCTTTAATCCATTTTGGGTTCATTTTTGTGTATGGTACAGGATGGTGGTGCAGTGTCTTTTGCACGTGTCTGTCCAGGTTTCCCAACACCATTTGGTGTTAGAGTACTACGTCGTTTCCAGTTGCCGTGTCCTTTTAACCGAATTTGAAGTATTCTCTCCAATCTGATCAGCCCCTCTTCATCGTCTCTTCTTTATCAACTCCTGCAACAGCCTTTTTACTATCTCCCTCCTCATTTGACGCTTCTTACTTCAGTCCATCTTTCATATTCTACATCCACGTCATTTTTTTTTAAGAGACAAATCTATCCTGCAAACTACTCCTTAAAAATCTCTGCTAACTCTCCATTTCCTAAGTTATGAAGCTCTAAAACTTTTTACTAGCATAAAAGAATGTGTATAATCTGAAGCGAAAAAGACTTTGCAGCCTTTCTTCCTTGATGTCCAGTCACCAGGGCGTGTAGCTATGCCAAGCTCCTGCTAGTAACGCACATAAAGTATGTGTTATCTACATACTTTCTTATTGCGACACATTTAGAGATTTGCTCCACACAGCATAATCGTTTTCATTCTTCAGAACTCAGTTCATAAGCTTCTTTGTGAAATCTTTCTCACTACTTCAGCCACAGTCAATAACTCCTTTTTCTGAACACTCACAGCACTTTTATCATAATTCTATAATAGTACTTACTCAATTAAAAAAAAATTAACGTTTATCTATTTTTGAGAGAAATAGACAGAGCATGAGGGGGAGAGGGACAGAGAGAGAGGGAGACACAGAATTGGAAGCAGGCTCCAGGCTCTGAGCTGTCAGTACAGAGCCCAATGCGGGGCTAAAACTCATGAACTGTGAGATCATGACCTGAGCTGAAGTCAGACGCTCAACCGATTGAGCCACCCAGGTGCCCCAACTTAATCAATTTTCATTGCAATAATCTATTTACACGTTTTTAGATTAGCAGACTGTAACATCTTTGAGGCAAGGGGCAGGGTTCTATACATCTCAATATAACTAGGACTTAACGAAATATCTTCAGTAATATTAGGTGTCCAATAATTGTAGCTGAATGAGTTGATTCAACTGACCAATCATTCAAAGAGGGCAGGAATTTATCTAATTTTCAATTCTGTCTCCATTGTCTTGAAAAGTGGCTAAACAGAATGGTTATCTATAAATATTAATGGCGAGGGATTAACAAACCAATGCATTGATTCATTCTTTTCCTTTTTAAAATTTTTTGTTAATGGTTATTTATTTTTGAGAAAAAGAGAGACAGAGAATGAGTGTGGGAGGGGCAGAGAGAGAGGGAGACATGGAATCCAAAGCAGGCTTCAGGCTCTGAGCTGTCAGCACAGATCCCAACATGGGGCTCAAACTCACGGAGTGTGAGATCATGACCTAAGCTGAAGTTGGAAGCTCAACCAACCACCCAGGCACCTCCATTCATTCTTTTCTTAAAAGGCATTTACTGAATGATTTTCTTTACTTGTGACACACCATTTGGATACATATTGCCAACACAGAAGCACTGTGAAGTATGTTGGGGAAATAAAAACCAGAAGAGAGGAAGGTAAAATGTGAGAGCTGAAATAGACCTTAGGGAGGTATGTAGATCAGCTATTGTCAAATTCTTTCTACTTGATTAACTTGTTCTTCAAAAAAAAATTTTTTTTTTTACAAAAACCTAATAAATAAGACAGATAAAAAGAATCGCTGTCCAATTTGAAATACAAGGTGAAAAAGGAGATTTGCTTCCCTGGTCACATCTTTTTAGAGACTCCTGAAGTATGTATCCCCAGGTGAATCCCAGAGCTCTAAGTTACAGGGTTAGAACTTATCTAAGCCAATTCCTTTGTTTTGCTTATGAGAGAACAAAGTAAAATCAAGACAGGCAAAGTGACCTGATAAAGTGCCAGTATTAGAGAACAGCATTGCTGGATTCAGTGACTTCCAGTTTTTGCCTGTTTGTATTCAAGTAAACCAAGCTTGGAGGACCAAAAACAAACCTGACATAAGACTGAGTGGTTGCAAACTACTCTTACCAAACTACAAATACTGAAGGTGTTGGTAAATAGTAAATAAAGGACAACCATTGTAGAGGCAATAAAACATGCTTATGTTAGGAGCTGAGTCTTAAGATAACAATAAAAATGGTTTGAACAAGAGGAGTTGGGACAAATCCTCCAGTAAGAATAAAAGATATCTGATAAGGAGAGTTTCTGCGCTGGAGTGATGTTAACTTCTGCTAAGGAAAAGGTTAAAGAACTACTGTGAATAATTCCATGTTCTTAAAAATGCCATTACCTTTTGAACTAACTATTAAAAGATAACCAGTCTTTAGTAGAAAATGGCACTTCAGGTTTGTGTAATGATACACCTTTAGTAAAATAAGGCAGTTAAATGTCATCCCTCCATGTCTCTTCCTTGCCTTTTTTTTTTTCCTTCTGTCTTTGTAGAAAAGCATGTTACTGGTCTGCTTATAATCCATCAACAGCATTCCATCGTCTTAAGGATAAAAATCAAATTCCTTAGCAGGACCTACAAGTTCCATTCTTCTCTTACCTTTTCAACCTTAGTTCTTTTAAAATTTCCATTTTTCATTCCACACTGTGGCTGTGCTATTAGTTCACTTCTGCTTCCTCACAGTTCTGAGGTTTCACAGTTGCTGTTACCTGACCGCAGTGCCCCTACCAGGCAGTTTTACACCAATGCCCTTCGCCTCCATTTGTAAACTGTGTCCACCTCTCTGATAAGCATCCACCGTACCCTGTGCTAGACAAGGACTGTGTCATATGCTATTGTGTTGTCTGCATTTATCACAATACTTTACATGGAGTGGGGGCTCGGTAAGTATTTTTGGATGGATAGATGAGTGAATATAATGCTAGAACTTCTGTTTCATTTAGAGTCTATTTGATTGGGATAATGTGATTTCAGGGATGCCAAAAATCCTACTCATTTCTACATCTCTCCTAATGGGCCTGTCTGAGGGTTGTCATCCTTTTCTTGCTTTTCTTTTGTAGCATTCCGTACTTTCTGAAGGTATTATAAGGTGTCTCTATCATATTAAAAAGTGAATCAGTAAAAAAAAATATTCAAAGGTGGTGAGTTCTTTAGGTTAAATTTTAATCCTAAAGGCAAGGAATTATTTGCTAGAAGAAAGATGTTGATTCCTAAATGCCCTAAATGTGTCACCTAAATGTGAGAGCAAGGACTGGACTACCGGACTGGTAGCTTTTAATAAAAACCCAAATGGATCACCCATCATGGAGCAAAGGGAAGAGTGAGGTCAGGAGAGGAGATTAGTGCTTCTAGGAGGAGAGAGAAGAGCAAAGAAGAAAATATTAGAAGACACTGAATTCAAGTATCAACTTATTTTTCAGAACACTTATAGATTAGGCTTTTTGATTATAGAATAAATATTTCTCTCACTAGTGAATGATACATATTTTGAGTGTAATACCCCCATGCGAATCAAAAGCACAGTGAGATGTCACCTCACACCTGTCAGAATTGATAGAATCAAAAAGACAAGAGATAACAAACATTGGTGCGAATATAGAAGAAAAGGGACCCTTGTGCGCTGCTGGTGGGAATGTGCTTCCGTGTTCATTGCAGCATTATTTACAATGGTCAAGATATGAAAACAATATAAGTTGTTTATAAATATAAACAGAGAAATGGATAACAAAATGTAGCACACACACACACACACACACACACACACACACACAGAAATACTATGCAGCCATAAAAAGGGAAATCCTCTCATATGTGACACTATGGATGGATCTTGAAGGCATTATATTAGTGATAAGAAAAGATGAATATTGTATGATCTCACTTATATGTGGAATCTAAAAAAACCAAACACATAGAAACAGATCAGATTGGCAGTTGCCATAAGCAGAAGCACTGGGGAAATTGATCAAAGGTAGGTAAAAGGTACAAACTTTTAATTATAAGATAAATAAGCTCTGGGACTGTATTGTACAGCGTGATGACTACAGTTGACAATATCGTATTCTATATTCAGGGCGCCTGATTGGCTCAGTTGGTTAAGCGTCTGACTTCGGCTCAGGTCATGATCTCCCGGTTTGTGAGTTCGAGCCCCGCGTTGGGCTCTGAGCTGACAACTTGGAGCCTGGAGCCTGCCTCAGATTCTGTGTCTCCCTCTGTCTGCCCCTCCGCTGCTTACACTCTGTCTCTCGCATTGTCTCAAAAATAAATAAACGTTTAAAAATAAATATTGTATTCTATGTTTGAAAGTAGAGCGTAGATCTTAAAAATTCTCATCACAAGATCAGTTGTAACTCTGTGAGGTGATGGATGTGCACCAAACTTACTGTGGTAATCTTTTCACAATATACATATGTCAAATCATCATATTGTACACCTTAAACTTATACGATGTTATATGTCAATAATATCTCAATAAAATCAGAAAAGTTATTTCCAGTTAGATAACAAAACAAAATTGAATTCTGTGCTATATACAAAAGAGCCACCTGAAACAAAAGGTCCATAAAGGTTAAAAACAAAATGATAGAAGTTTATCTAATAAATTCAAACAGAAAGGAAGCAAGAACACAACTCTCAAACAAGGTAAAAATATCAAACAAGGTAGAATTAAGGCCAAAAAACACTAGCCGAAATAAGAATGGCCAGAGTAGAATTTTAAACAAAGAAAACAGTCCTAGAATATTTACCAACTGATAACATAGTAAAATTTTTCATGAAACAGAAATTTTAGGATATGTTAGAAAAATAGAAAATATGACTTGAATTCACTTCTCTGAGTCTGAAATATATCAGGTAGACAAAATTCATGTAATCATCTCTGGATGGTTCTAGTATGCATATATTTAAATAACCATGGTTCAGAACATCAGTCCCCCGACAATATACTTTCCATGTCTGTTACCACGGTATATTAACTCTGAGTAATTACATAATGCACAAACTTTGCTATCGGCCCTTTATTCCGTAAATTTCTATGTAAATATCAGATGCACTTACGATCAATGATCAATTATGTCACTTCTTTTAACGTTTGGTAGTGACTGGCCACTGAGCCTCTGTTATTCAGTTCACATACAGGCAGCAAAGTGTGTAAGTGTGTTGCCACTTTCTCTCTCAGTGATAAACCCACATAATATTTTCCAAAAATAAGTAATTAAAAGAGAGAATTGGGCAAAAAACACAAAAGAGTGGCAGAAAAAGGATAAGTGCTAATGCTCAAAGTGAAAGTTGAATGGCTTTCAAGGGAGTCATAAAAGACAGAGCCGCTGATGGAATGTCGATACTTCTAGATGTACCGCCAGAGGAACTCACAGAAGGAAAATGTCAACTGTGATGAAAATTTCCCAGAAGAAGTGATGTCAGTGAAAAACTTCACATTAAAGAAACTCTCAGAGATATTTGACAACACTGAAAGTGTAAAGGATTGGGGTATCTGGGTGGCTCAGTCTGTTAAGCATCCCACTCTTGATTTCGACTCAGGTAGGGGTCTCACAGTTCGTGGGATCGAGCCTGCATTGGGCTCTGTGCGAAGCAAGGAGTCTGCTTGAGATTCTCTCCCTCCTTCTCTCTCTGCCTATCCCCACCCCAAAATAAATTAAAAAAAAAAAAAAAAGAAAGAAAGAATGTGCAAAGGATTAAATGCTGGAAGCTGATCCAAACTTAGAAAGAAGTATGATGATGTGCCAAGGCATAGACCAAATGCTTCCTTTGTACAGTTATTTAAAGACTAAGAATATCAAACTTCTCTTAATAATTTTTTTACAAATTCATGGAATAATTCTAAATGTCTATAATGTGTTAAATACTAAATAAATGTCAATTTGTTACAGTTTTTATATGCTTTTTTTGTCTTAGAATTTTTCATTTCTCTATAAATCGATAATAAGAGAAGTTTTAAGATTTTTGATGAAAAAATTCTAAAATCATAGACTAGTATAATTTTTCCAATTGGTTATTAAAAGTGCTTTGTCTAATTTTAGTTTGCATGGTTGTTTTTACTGACCCACACTACTGTGCAAAGCAAGCACTTCTCATAAAAGAAAGATTCAAAACACTGAAATGGTGTAACTACAAAGGTAAAGCTGATAAATGCATATCTGACTCAATACCCTAATAAGAGAGAACATTTGTTTTCATGTGAATATGATACATTCACAAAAATTGTATTTGGGGCCTCAAAAAAAATAGGTTCAACAAATTCCAAAAAAAAATTACAGACAAAATTCTTTGAACATTACAGAATAAAATAAGGAATCAGTGACAACATCAGAAAAATAAGCTCCCATCCTGGAAATGTAAAATGCTTATTTTAACAACTCTTGGTCCAAAGGAAAATACAAAGCAAAAGCCAAAACTACAGGATACAGTGCAAGCCTTACTCAAAGTAAAGCTTGTGGCAGTGAAATTTTATCAGTAAAAATTAAAGTGTGGAAATATAAACTAAGTATTTGACTCCAAAGTTTAGAAAAATAAAAGTGAAAGAACGAAAGCAGAAAAAAAGAATATAAAACAAATTTTAATGAATTAGAAAATTAAGAAAATACACAAGCAACCTAGTTTATTAAACAATTAATACTATACAAATGTCTCATCACAAAATAAAAATGCACAAATATATAGAATAAGAAATAATGAGTAATAACAGCCACATAAATGAAAGAAATGAAAAATCATGAGTTAAAGCAATAACATGTGAACTTGGATAAAAGGGATAATTTTCTTAGAAAATATAATTTACAAACTGACTCAGAGGAGGAAGAAACAATAAAAACTCATTTCCACAAAGAAATATAATTATCAAAGATATAATCTTCCAAAAGCATCACATACAGTTTCACTAAGAAATTCTACCGCCCATTAATGGGTAATTAATTCCAATATTATTGAATTTTTCCAGGACATAGAAAATATAGAAAAACTTCCAATACTTTATAAAGTGAATGCGATGTTAATAGCAAAACTGGGAAAAAATATGAAAACTATAGACAAATATTTCTTATGTATATCAATAAAAACAATTCAAAATAAAATACCAGAGAATAGAAGTCAACAGTTCACAAAAGGAGTAACACAAGTTGTACAAGACTTCTTTCCAAAGGAACAAGGATGTTTCAATATTAAGAAACCCATTTTTTTAGTGTTTATTTTTGAGAGAGAGAGACAGAGTGTGAGTGGGAAAGGGGCAGAGAAAGGCAAACACAGAATCTGAATAGGCTCCAGGCTCTGAGCTATCAGCACAGAGCCCAATGCGGGACTCAGACTCATGGACCTCAAACTGATGGACCGTGAGATCATGACCTGAGTTGAAGCTGGACGCTCAACTGACCAAGCCACCCAGGCACCCCTAGGAAACCCATTAATGCAATATGTTATGTAATTATTTTTGTAGATGCTGCAATGTTGTTTGACAAAACTTAATCCATTTCTTAATTGTATGAACTATCACTAAATAGGAATTGAAGAATACTTATCTAACAGTTTCAAATGTGTCAATGTATAAATAGCCTTGAAGCCATTATCTAACTTAGTGAAGGAATTCCTACTAAGTTAGGGAAACACAAGGATATCAGCTAAAAGTAATTACTGTAACCAATATTACAGTACTATTAACATTGTACTGGAGTTATAAGTCATAGCAATTAGGTAAGAAAAAGATATTAGAAGTATAGAAGTTGGGAAGGAGGAGGTGAAATTATTACTATTTAAAAAAATAAGTAATAAAAAATGCAAAGTAATTAAACAAAAACAAGAGAATCCAATAAGGAGGGAGGCTAAAATTAATATTGAGAAATATATAGCTTTCATATATATAAAAGACACCAAGTACAAAACAGTGAATCAGAAAACTACATACATGACACCAATAAGAAATGCCTAGTAATTAACTTGATACTAAATATGTAAAACTTAAATGACAAAATATTTAAAACACTCCTAAAATAAATAAGGATCCTAAATTAAAAAAAAAAAACACAAATTATGTTCTCAGTTAAGATTCAACATTATAAAGATTTCAGTTCTTCTTAAGTTAATTCATATATTTAATGCGATTACAACAAAAATACCAACTTTTCTGAAACAGGCCAGATGATTCTAAATTTCGTGTAAAAAAAATAAAACATCAAAGTAACTAAAATGCTTAATATGCAGAATTACAAAGTAAAACAAATATAGACAACTTACTCAGGAATTCTCTTGGTGGCCTTGCCTTCTACCAGACATCTTTCTGAACTCGGTCCTTCCAAGGATGGTCAATTTGCTGCTAAGATAAGTAAGATTTTTGATCATTTGGTTATTTAACTGCTATCCTCCTTTGCCAGGACCCCCTGCTTCACTGATCACCACCCTCCTCATGCTCAGATTCACTGACTGCTTCCCATCAGACTCTGCTTCTACACCCATTCACATTAACCATAAACTTATAAAGGTTATAAGGTTATAAAGGTTATACTTATAAAGGTTATATAGGAAAACAGCTACCTTTTCCTATCTTCCTCTGAACCTGTACTTCTTTTCAGATACATTCCAGATGGTATATGTACCCATGAAGCCAGGAAAGTGCACCTCTCTGATCTCTCTTTAAGGAAGAACTTTCCCTTTGGCTGCAGAGAAAGCAGCTAGCTGATAGCCTCCAGCTGCGCATGCTTCAGGATCCATCCTGGCAGTCAAGCAGAGGCCACACTCCTCCCAGGAAGTCCTCAACTTTACTGGTGGGCTACCAGGACCCTGCCATTTCTGTCCAACGTGGGACTCTTCTAATGGGTGCTATGTGCCTCAGAGCTCCCTGTTGGGTTGG
Organism: Panthera pardus; assembly: GCF_024362965.1. Lineage (NCBI taxonomy): Eukaryota > Metazoa > Chordata > Mammalia > Carnivora > Felidae > Panthera > Panthera pardus. The sequence continues at coordinate 121,050,843 of NW_026526688.1, forward strand.
CCAATACTCTGTCAGAACTTCACTGCGCTCTGAGGCCTTCCTTGACCAACCTCCTCCCTCCCCTCCTCCCCTTTCCCAGAAGTTAGCCTCTAGGAACCCTCTTGCTCTCCTAAATCCATCTCAGTCAGCTTCCTTATGGACCCAATTGGCCTTGCATGGACCTGCTCCAGCCGATCCAGGGTACCCTGGAAATCGTTTTTTAAATATAAAATCTGAAAACTGTTGTATCCAGAGAGAAATTAAACCACTCTCCATCCTCCCAAAGTTGACTGAACATGGTCGCAATGTAATAAGCTTGGAGCACTGAGAGCTAGAGACTGATTTAGTTAATAGTCAAAACATGAGTTTCGATGGTAAACAAAGAAAGTTAAAGAGGCCTAAAACACAATAATCTGGAATTTGTTAGCATAGAGGCAAATCCTAAAATGCTGACGGGACTGGTTTATGACTAAAGACTAAACTTTAAGGGTTTAGGGCACAAAACAATGTATGTTCATACTGATGACTCTGAATGATTAAGAAAATTTCACTTAATTGATTTTCTCTTTATGGACACATAAAAGCATAAGGTATTTTTTGGAAGCTTTTTCTTCTAAAATGTTGAAGAGTTTAAAAGCTCTGACAGTTGCAGGACCACACTGCACCGATGGAATTTGAATTAACCTAGCCACATTCACCACAATCCTTTGTACATGAGATGTTGCTGTACATATCTTTTCAGTCACATCTTAAAATGTATACCATCTAGGCTGTAGTGGAATAACTGATCTGAAAATCTAAAAACAATGTTAAGACTGGTGAGAATCCCTTCATGACCTACATAAAATAAAATCTGTGATTAAAAATTACTTTTGGCATTTATGGCAGCAAAAATGGTTTTTCTGGGATAAGTGAAAGGAAGTGTGGGTGAGAATAAAGTGGGCACGCCTTCCTGACATTTGAGCAAGTTATGGGGTCTAGGAAAGCAAACTGGAACATTAAGTTTAGGTTCTCATTACAGCTCTACTTAGTAAGCCATTAAGTGTGTTTATAATATGCTTCCCTGTTGGTAGTTCCAGAGTGAAGGCAATGAAGCCATTAGGTTTCTTGAGCATTGAGGGTATAGTTTTGTGAAGACTCAGTAATTAAATAATATAGTTTTTACATTTTCAAATACTTTGGTGGAAATTGCATATATAAAACCTCTAGTTTAACAAAAGCTCTAAACTTGGCACCTATGAAGAAGGTGTGTGTGTGTGTGTGTGTGTGTGTGTATGTGCATGCAATGATCTGACTTAAGATTATGCTTTCACTGTGTATGCAGGGATGTACTAAAGCAACCAACAGAGGCTTAAAAGTTTTAATTCAGTTTCCTATCAGCTAGCACCTAATTTCTTCTGTCAAGCTCAGTGGCAGAAACTTGGGATACAGAGAAGCATAAAACACCTTGCTGTTCTTAAGCAATCTCTAAGTAATAGAAGAGATACATATGTAAATAAGTGAATAACATGTGTTATAAATACAATATAAATAGAATGAAACTACAGAGAATTTCTTGGCTAAGGTGTGAGAAGAGGTTAAAGGGAGAGTGATTGGGAAGATTAGCAGGAGAGGGATGTTGGGGATGGGTCTCAGAGGATGAACAGGAATTTGCCAGGTGAACAAAGATAGAACACATTCTAGGCTGGAGCCCCAACACATAGACATGAAGAGACATGGTACATTTGGGGAACTGCAAATTCCAGTCTGGCTGGATAATAACTTGGAAAGGAGGTAGCTATGAGAAAATCTGAAACAATGGGCAGAGGCGGCGTCATGGAGGAATTTGTATGACCTACACGAGGCACATATGAAGAATTGAATTTTGGGGCACCACATTTAGTGATTTTCTTATTATTTCTAGAGGTACCTGACATACTAACAATTTAACACTGAGTGTCTGAAAATACATTCCTCATTTTTTTATATGACCTTTATTTTTATGTAGAACAGTTTAAATATTTGTGTAGTGAAATGTATTGCCCTTTCTATTGTTTTTTTCAATGTTATGTACCTGCTCTCATCCCCCCCAAATTTCTCATTTTTCTCCCCATACATTCCTAATTAACGTTCCAATTCAAACTCTGTCCAAGTTTATTAAAGGACAGAACATCTCATCTTCCAGGCTTGATCAATTTTGCAACAATAAGCTGGTTTTTCTTATCCTCATACAAATATCAGGTGCTTTGGGCACAATGTGACTTTAGTTCATTCTTTCACACACATGCATATATGTCGGCAAATGACTGAAGTATAACTTGTTTTGAACAGGTGACAACACTCAGGTGTCTTCTGACATTAACTGTGTATTTAACAAGGCCTCAGGGGAATGCCTACCGGATAGCACCATCTGTTATTTTTAAGGCAGTTCAGTTTACTGCCCATGTTCCTGAAGACACATTCAGCCAGGCAGTTAGGAAAGAAGTGTTTATTGAGTGCCCACAGGGTGCAATGTACTAGGTGCTTGTCAGTTGCTTTTTTAGCAGAGTAAAATCTCTGGAAATGGAGAAGTTCTTCAGAATTGACAAGAATTGACAGAAGCAGCAAAAGTTAAAAATACACATCAGCAAATGAGACAGTTAAAACTAACAAGTCTAAGAACTAAATGTATAGCAGGAGGAAAACATGCATCTTTGTTGGCTAAGCATTGCTTCAGTTTGTGTCTCTACTGTCTTTGCTAAAGTTTAGCATTTAAACCTAAAGGAGTGGGGGGCGGGGGGTGGGTTGCATCTGGGTGGCTCAGTTGGTTAAGCATCCAACTTAGGCTCCGGTCATGATCTCATGGTTTATGAGTTTGAGCCCCCCGTCGGGCTCTGTGCTGACAGCTGGGAGCCTGGATCCTGCCTTGGATTCTGTGTCTCCCCACTCCCCCCTCTCTACCCTTCCCCCACTTGCTCTCTCTCTCTCTCTCTCTCTCTCTCTCTCCTGTAAAAATAAATAAACATTTGGGGCGCCTGGGTGGCTCAGTTGGTTGAGTGTCCGACTTCGGCTCAGGTCATGATCTCACAGCTCATGAGTTTGAGCCCCGCATCAGGCTCTGTGCTGACAGCTCAGAGCCTGGAGCCTGCTTCTGCTTCTGTGTCTCCCTCTCTCTCTGTCCCTAACCCACTCGCATTCTGTCTCTGTCTCTCTCTAAAAGAAATAAACAAAACAAATAAATAAATAAACATTAAAAAAAATTTTAAATAAACATTTAAAAAATTTAAACCTAAAGGGAAAGAGTTGGTAAAGTTCCACAAAAAATAAAATGATTTGAACTTGACTCCCTTTTCAACCAAGCAGCCCAGTTCACCCATTTGTCTCAAAAAGTTCTTTCTTTTGTCAACTAGCAAGTCCTTTTCACTTCCCCTGTATCCAACCTGACTCCAGTTCCTAGATTCTTCCCTTAAACAATCTCCAAAGGGATCTCTTCTCTCCAGTCGTTTTTTCTTCTGATTGCCAGCAACAGCAAATAAGATGCTTATGACTATGAATCTCCCCATCTTCACATCATTTGTTATAGGCTGCCCCACCAATCTTTCCTACCAATTCCACAGATATTTTTTTTTCCGTTGGGCGGATCTATTGCTTACGAATTTAAAATAATTCTCCACAATTTTTCAAATCAGGTGTTATGGGCGTTGGCGAAAAACTGTTAACATTTTAGAAAAGTCTTCTAGATTCCAAGTCATCATGCCTATCCCTCATGAGGCTGCTGTTGCAGGATTTTTATCTCAATACCTGGGATTCGTTGTCTCACCACTTTGAAGAATGAAGAAGGGGGGACACAAAATGAACAGCAAGCAAAAGTCTATTAGAGTATTAAGATCAAAAAGGAAGAATGGTAGGAAAGCTCTCTTTACAGAGAGGAACATTGGAAAGTGAATGCTGGAGAACTAGGGAAGGGTCCTTCTTTTATAAGGTTCTGGTCAGCCCTCCCTCTTCCCTTCCCCCTTGTTCCTTCTCAGGTTCTACCCTTATTGGCTTGATGGGTCTAGGTGCTGGGTTGTCTGTTCCTGATTGCTCGTTTTTGTTGTATGAGGGGTTGTCTATGGCCATTCTGTTCCTTGTGGGTTATACATTATGGTCTATTTATTTTTAGTCAAGTCTTTTGGTGGTATCTATTGCATTCTTAATAGGAATCTTACACCTGAGGGGATTTGCTGTGGTCAGATGCTACCATTGTTCCAAAATACGTGTTTTTCCCCACCCAAAGACCTCAGGTCCTAATCTTTCCCTCTCGGCCTACTGAATCCCATCTTTTCCTGTCATGATAGAATTAGCACTTATACATGACCATGAGCAATCAGCTCTCATCACGAGTGGAATGTCCACTCTAGATTTTTTTTTTTTAACTGAAGGAATTTTTATTTCAGGGGCCTTTTTGTCATTCTCTTCCACCAGGACTTGTTGGGACCATTCTGATCCATTCTAATTGTGATGACTAATTTTTATTCTCAAGGGACTGGTTTGTGATTTCATTCCTCCTAGGGGCCATGGGGCTCTGAAGTAAATCAGTTCAGCAACTCCCTAATTTGGATTTGGAAAATTAGAGACTTTGGTTAATTCCTAGTCTATTGTATCCTTACTCATAGTTTGGACAATGAATGGCTTTCACTTCACAGTTGCCTAGAAAGAGGGGAGGGCACTCAAGTAACTATTCTCTAAACAAAGAAGTCTTGTCCCAAGGTTACCTGTGAACTCACTGGGAGGCACAGAGGAGGCTGAGTGACTTTTAACCGCTTCCTTTGCGGCTGCCTTACTTTATCTGTATCTGAACAGGGATCCTGTTCCATTAATATTATTTTCCACTTAAGTAAGTGAAAGCGACTAAACAAATTGTAATCAACTCATCATCCCTTTGACTTGCTATTCCTATAAGTAAGAGAAAATTGCCCCACCTCAGTCTTCTAAAATAAAAGTCTCAAGGCATATTGATCAGCCTGGAGCCGCTTGGGTTCTACTGCCCAGAAGGCACAGTGTGGGAGGTGTGTTGCACAGAGAGACAGAAACTACTGGAATATGGGCTTACTTTGCTTAGATGATGCCATGAGACACAACTCAACATGCTTTGACTGTAGTGTAAGAACAATCCAATAAACAGAAGGAGGTTTTACGCAGCCATATTTGTGTTCCCAGAAAGACTCATTAACCCCATCCTCACAGCTACTCCAATGAAATGCTCTGCTATGACGTGCAGCCTGGGGTGGAATACTAATGGATGACAGTAACTGGCATCATTTGCAATATCTTTCACTCATTTTGTCTACAGCACTCTAATTACTAAGCCTCTTTTCCATTTGTAGTGAAATTTGTGAGTGAGCAGAAAAATGTGCAAAAGGCTACCATAAATTACTCAAGATAGCACAAAAGCCAGTTAGCAGACATACTCTAGAATACTAAAAGGGTTCAAAGAAATGGTTCTTAAGTACTAATTAATTATCTTCTCATTAATTTCTTTTAGATGTCTAAATTTTTAAGTAATTACTCTGTTTAAAAAAGCTTTCTCCCTCCATTGAAAGGCCTCTGTCCCTTCTCATAGCTTATTTATTACAGTTTATGTAAAGCTTCTATATAAAATTTCAGTGGTAATTACATCCTCAACCCTATCCTGCTACCTATTTCTAGAATCGTGCAAGGCAAGAATGGTCACTCTCAACCACTTCTATCCAACATTGTACAGGAGGTCTTAGTTATTGTACTGAGGCAAGAAAAACAAATTAAGAAAAATATGTAAAAAAAGAATTAAATCTGTCATGACTGTGCACATAGAATACAGCACCAGAACTAATAAATGAATCTAGCAATATTTCAAGATACATGGGAATACAAAAAAATTGATTGCCTTTTAATATATTTTCACAAACAAATAAAACATGAAAATTTTAAAAAATATCATTTAAAAAAAGCAATAAAACCAAAACATTTAGGTGTAAATTTAACCCATCATATGTCAAACCTCTACATTGAAAATTATGTGACATTTCTGAAGGAAATGGGGAGATAGAATATGTTTACAGATTGAAAGACCCAATGTGGTTAATATGTCACTTTTCCTCAGTTTGATGTATAGATTCAACCCAATTGCTATCAAAGTCCAACAAAATTTTGAGGGGTAGAAATTGATAAGATACTTCTAGAATATATGTGAAAAATTAAACACCTAGCAGAGCAAAATGACATCGAAAAAGATATCTCCATGTTAGTCATTCATTATTCTGATATTTACGGACTTAAAAGTACCAAATATTGTTCTAAAAACCAGATATAAAAAAGATTACCAAAGCATAGTCCTAAATCTCAAAGACGTTGCAGATCAACGAGGGAAACACTCAGATATAGACAATTGACAATAATAAATTCTTAAAAGATTAATTGTAAAATCAGATGAAAGAGCATAGCTTTGGAAAGTTCAAGCAGGGTTCCCAGGCCATTTGATATCAAAGCTGTGACTCTCGAGGTGAATTCTTCTTTCCAAAATCCCTCTACAGATTGTGAGTAATTTTACTAGAACCTAGTCCTCCTTTAGAACAGAATTGTTAGATCTAAGGGTAGAAATTTCTGGGCTAGAGGACAAGAGGTGTCCTACCCACAGGAAGCCAAAACAGAAATGGAGAGAGAAGGAAAGAATTGTGAATGAATGCTCTTATCCAACACAGACGCTCTTAAAATAACCCTAGAAAAAATAAATAACCCCAGAAAAAATTTTTAAAAAAATAACAAATAAATAAATAAATAAATAAATAAATAAATAGAAATGAAATAATACAAAAGTTTGTGCTGAAGCACAGGATTGAAAGGAGGGATTCAATTTATTAGCTATTTCTGATAGGATGGCTATACCTTGTAACAAAGTAGATGAGGGCTATTTCAAGATAAATCAAGAATGACTAGTTTTTAAAAATAGGAAAATGAAAGGTCACATATTTTACTTTTAGTGACTGATCATCCAGATTGGGTCTTTGGGGCCAGAACACTGTTTTTAACATCTCTTAAATTGCTCTTTTTCTTTCCATTCCTATTTCCAAATCTCTCATTCTTATCTTTACTACCACATGGCTGGATTTTGCAATAGCCTCCTTAATTATTGCCCCGCCCCCAATATCCTTCTCCTGCTTCTTCTTGCACACTGTTACTATCACATCGTGACTATCCAAAAAAAGAAAAAAAAAATCCTATTGTTTACTTGCCAAAGTTCTAACTCTTTACCTCAGTCTTCATTCAAAACCTAAGATGTAACCTCAAGTTTATTTCTGCTTAAATCCTACTAATGAATTTAGATGAACTATCTTCTCCAGGCAAAAAGATCCATTTTAGAGCTTCAAAACCTGTCTTTGGGTTTCCACTTCCACACCTGTGCTCAGTCTCTTTCATTTGCCAAGAGTGACCCCTGTTCCCAGACCGAGCCCTCACCCAACCAGACCTAATGAATCTCTAGGGGTCCAGCTTCCGTCTCGGCCCTTCCAACGCTCTCCTGCACATACCTGCTGGACACGAAGTCTTTTCACGCTGGGCTTTTTTAGTAATCATCGATCAGGTTATTTAAGTAGTATCATCTATGAACTGGTAGTATTAATATTGTCTTCTAAGTTGAAACACATTTTATTTCTCTAACTAGATGCGATGCTCCTTGAATTCACAGACTGTCAATGTTCATGCAAATTTGGATTTAAATCTCAGTGTTGCCCATGAATTTTGTAGCTTCATCTAACCTTTTAATCTCTGAATTTACATAAATTGCAATTTCCTCTTCTCTAAAATGGGGGTAATAAAACTGTCCATTAATTGATTTTCCAGTCCAGACTTATTCATTCAATATTTAATAAATATACTCCTACCACACGTTGTTCTAGCTGTTGCATGTAAAGGAGAAAACAAAATAAACAGCCTCTGCCCTCATGGAGCTTTCAGAAAGACATAAACAAAATAAAAGAACACTTGATACATTTTAGTACCCTTCCCTCCCTAAGACTAATAAGAATAAAAGCTAATATGCCAGAGTGCTAATGCTAATGTGTTAAATATTAAATGTTAATATGCACCTGAGTGGCTCAGTCAATTAAGCATCTGGCTCTTGATTTTGGTTCCAGCCATGATCATGATCTCACGGTTTGTGGGATCAAGCCCCACGTCAGGCTCTGTGCTGACAGCGAAGAACCTGCTTGGGATTTTCTCTCACCTGCTCTCTGCCCCTACCTTGTGCTCTCTTTCTCTCTCTAAAAAAATAAAACATTAAAAAAAAAGCTAATATCCCAGTCATGTAAAACACTATTGTGAATGTTTTACCTGTATCAATCACTCTGTGAGGAAGGTATTATTATCAATTCCATTCTTCCGGTTAGGAAACAGAGGCCAAAAAGTGTTGAGTGTTTCACCCAAGTGTTTCACTCCTAGATCTTGGTGCCAAGAATAAGCCCAGAAATATGGACTCTAGAACTCATGAATTTAACTACTATGTTCTACTGTTTGCTAGCCACAGAAAAAACTCAGTGTCCTTCTCATGCAGAGTGTTTAGTTTTTGTTTGAGGTTAGTTTCTGTTATAAATTAGTATACTGCTCTACAACAAAGATGTCATAATGTAAGCCACGTATATAATTTGGCATTGTGAGCCCAGATGTAACTTAAAAATTTCTAGTAGTCATGTAGAAACAAGGAAGAAGCAGGCAAATTACTATTAATATATTTTACAGGGCACTTGGGTGGCTCAGTCTGTTAAACATCCAATTTCAGCTAAGGTTATGATCTCTCAGTTTGTGGGTTCAAGGCCCACGTGGGGCTCTGTGCTGACCAGCTGGAGCCTAGAACCTGCTTCAGATTCTGTGTCTTCCTCTCTCTTTGCTCCTCCCAGCTCATGCTCTGTCTCTCTCTTTCTCTCGAAAATGAATAAACATTACAAAAGTTGTTTTAAATTTAAAAAAGTAATAATGTTTACTTAATATAGCCAATATATTCCCATCTCTACTTGTAATTTATATAGAAATTATTAATATGATATTTTGCTTTCTTGCCTTTAAAATTTTTGGACTAAGTCTTCAAACTCCTGTGTGTATTTTATAGTGACAATGCACCTCAAGCCTGACTAGCCATACTTCAAGCACTTGATAAGCACATGTGGCTCCTGTAATGGACAGATGGGATTAATACTGTTGTTGATTAGTAACCTTACAGGTCAAGACAGCATAATTCTTGTTAAACTGGAGCCATAGGGTCCAATCTTAGAGCACAGTATGATTAAAGAAATATAGTCCTGGAAATCACAATAAATTTTACAGCTCTCCAAGTTTTTACCAGTATTTCATGGAAACCATTAAGGGTGTCTAAATACATGTTAAATTTCCTTTCATCATCTAACTGCTTCCATTATCTGCTGCAGTATTCCCAACACCTCAAATATTCACACCCTTACTTCTCAAATATTTTCTCATCCATCCTTACTACATGTAGCTTTTCTCTCTTCAGTTTTTCCCAGACTTCCCTCACTTTTTGGTCATATAAAACAATTTCACAACTTTGGCTAATTCCTTCTCCTCTTCCTACTCACTACCTTTGAGATTCCTTCTCTTTATTGTAGCACCACAAAAACCCAAAGAACCCATCAGACAGAATTCTCCTGGGTATGTAGGGCAAAGGTGGAGAACAGAAACAGGAAAAAGCTGAATTTTTCCTTTGATCATTTTAGGGAGTGGGAAATTATTCTAGCAGCAAATAGCTCCCATTCCATGGTGTCTTCTCTTTTTCTCCACTAAAATGCACATAAAGTTAGAGTAAAGTTGAAAGACACAATTTCCATCAGGAAAAGAGCACTCATGTTCTACACTCCTGTTAGATTTAAGGAATAAAGAAAAGTGCAGCCCATTGAAGTTGGAGGAACTTCAGCCTGGACAAGGGGCAAACTTGACTTTGTTATTTTTGCCTCTAAGAGAAAATGCCTCAGGGTTTTCCCCATTATCAATACCATCAGGAGGGAAGGCAGAACTTCGCAATTTGCAAAAGAATCAAAATACAGTCCCTTGCTCCCCTTTTCATTATTAAGCAGTCATTAAATATCTATTTTTTCGTGGATCTTAAAAAAATAACAGTCTCATTCAACTAAGGCTTCAGACTTCAATTCTGAAGACAAATACTGATGCAGAGGAGTATGTGTGTGATGCTGACAAGATTATTCCCTGAATATTCAGTCACCCACTTGCATGCTTAGGTATCTAAGGGAGGAGGGCTTCTGTTTTCCTCTTCCATTTTTCCTTCTCTCTTCTTGTCTCTCTGGCTAAAATGTACTTATCTTCCAATCCCAATCTAAGAAACTTCTAGGTAAAGTTTTTGGACCCCAAGCCTTCTGCCAGAATCGAGATCTCCCTCTTTTGTGCTCTAATTACAGTGACAAATGTTAACACCATTGTAGTGCATTGTTTTCATCATTTCCTCTGTCTTGTTCATTTCTCTACCTGTGACATCTATGTGACACGCTATAGGCCCTTGATAGAAGTTTGTGAATGAATAAATGGCTCTCTCCTTTTATGCCCCGATAGCTTTATCTCTGACTATCAGCTTGTCAAACCTTTGGAACTCATCACTTTTAGTAAAAATCATTCTTTATTCTCTATTCCTTCTGCTTCTTCCTGATATCTAAGAGTAAGAATCTGGTCCAGACACAGATGGATAGTGATTTAGATTATAATTATTAAAAACATTAAGAAGTTTGAAAGCCTGGATTCTAGAATGTTTTCACTAAATACAGAAAATCATAACTTTTGGAAAAAATGTAAAAATCCAATTTTTATTTTACAACTAAGAAAGTAAGTATCAAAGGAGAAGAGGGGTAATAGTCTGTACCTGAAACATTATACAACCTGTAGAGCTAGAATTGGGCATCTTGACACCAGAATAATCAGCATGGTGTATATGTTGTGTTGTTTTTCCTTCAGAGGGAATTTAATGTCTGGAAGAAGAAAAAGCCTTCTGAAATGTCTGAAAGACTTAGAATGGGCATGAGAGAGTTGACAGAGTTTAACAAAGAATAAGAGGAAATTACTTTTATGGTAATGGGTAAAAGAGAAAATTATTTTATTAGAGAAACTTTCCTTTATATACATTTGCATGAATTCTCCTTAGAAAGTTATAGAAGCTCACATGTGGAATTTAAGACACAAAACAGATGAATATAAGGGAAGGGAAGCAAAAATAAGATAAAAAACAAAAAGGGAGACAAACCATAAGAGATTCTTAAACACAGAGAACAAACTGAGGGTTGCTGGAGGGGTTTTGTGAGGGGGATGGGCTAAATGGGGAAGTGGCATTAAGGAGGACACTTCCTGGGATGAACACTGAGTGTTATATGCAAGTGATGAATCACTAAATTCCATTCCTGAAATAATTATTACACTATATGTTAACTAACTTGAATTTAAATTAAAAAAAAAAGGAATGAAAAGAAATAAAGAAACGAAAACATCAAAAACAAACAAAAAAAGAAAGTTATGGAAGCATTATTGTTCACGATGTTCCAAAAACATACAATGAAAAACAAGCATATTGCAATGAGCTGTCCCCAGAGGCTACAGTAGGTGACCTAATGGCAACTATCAGTTTCCTTCTCATCGTTCTCTCCCAGGAAAATAAATCAACTAGGTCTTGGAAGATGTTCAAGATTGATATTAGTGTCAAAGTTGATTTCAACTTTTCTGCCTTATAAATGCTTCCAGAAGGATGCATAGGCACAGATATGCCTTGGTGAAAGGCTCCCAGAAAGTGTTTACAGTGATGCAGTGAAGCATGTGATAAAGCCCCTCATTTGCAAGTATAACAGTTATTTCCTCCACAGCTGGTAACAAGCTGCATCTGCTGATAAGTTTCCTATATCAAGTAATCTTCCTCATCTATAATTTTTGTGACTCCCCAAAATGAATTGCTGACATTCTGTCCTTGATCTATCAGGGAAGAACAAATTGACAACATTGCTGGTAGGTTTACATGCTGCATATTTTTTTCAGAGCAATCATTCAATTTGTGTAAGGTGGCTAAGCCCATCAACAAAAAAGGGTTCTATTTCACAGCAGATTTTGTAGCAGAAAATTTTCCATGTTAAATTTATTTCACCTTCTCCGCTTCTGAAAATATAGATGTAGGTACTGAGTAGTGGGAAGATGTGATTGATACAGAATGAGACTGCACCTTATTAGAAATAGCAGGCTAGCATGGTGTAATAGAGTGGGAAAGACCACGTACACAGAGGCTGTCTTATCTGATATGCTGGTTGCAGCCAAGACTGGTTTCTGCAGGTACAGTCAGTCTTGGATAGAACAGAAAAGGCACTTAGGAAAAATTACACCTGGCATTAGGGAGTCACAAAATGTACACCTGTTACCCAGATGCCAGCCAACTTAAAATCACCCTGTCCCTTAATATCCACATACGGGTGTTTGGAACCCCCCATGCCATAGATTGCGGAAAATACATTCCAAAGCTTTCTTTGAGTTATGTGCACGGTTATCTCTGGCCCTGAGCATCTTTGCCCACAGAAGTATTTCGCCTGTAGGAACTGTTTTCCATGCTATTCCAGTTGTCCTTCTCTCAAACCGTGTCAACCTTGAGGTGAAACAAACCCCTATATTTTAGATCCTGTAAGATGTAACCCACACAACTTTTGCATGTGTGAAAGACTTTACTGGAGATGGAAACGGAGAAACTTACTGTGAGAACCTGAACTGAGAATTCATTGTCTGGCACTCCCCGTCCTAAAAATGCTTTTGTTGGCCCACCTCAGTGTTGCTTGGTCCTTCTCTCCTCTCCAGTTTCTCTTCCTGCTTTTCTGTCTCTAGCTTATTCTGCATCTACAAATTCCCTGTGCATAGTTTATCAATAAATATGGTGATAGAGGCCAACAAGTGAAAGTTCTGGACATTGACATTTGAGTCAAGAATGGATGGAAACGCCTTTACAAAATTTGTTTGCAGTCTGAAAATGTAGTATTATAAAAGGCTGAGAACTAGAGTGGAGCAACTCTCACTTACTTAGAACTAAGTTTTCAAATTCTAAGTCATTTATCTCTCTTGAGTTCAACTTTGCCTTTGATTCCTTTTGCCATTTGGCAATATTCGTAGCTCTAAAAATTAAAAAAAATAATAAAAGATCCTGGTTAAGGGTAAATTTGTGGGTTAAGGATAAATTAATGTGAAAATTATGAAATTGGGGGTAGATTTATTTTGACTTTATAAACAATACAGTTATGATAAACTCAAAGAATATCACAAGCTGTTGGAGAAAAGTGGAAACTTACAATTTGTAACAATAAATATTTATAAAATTTGAGTCTTTAATTGAGACTCAGGGTGGTTGAGTACTCTGATTTTCCCTAGATGATTCCAATTTTAACAATAAAAGTTCTAGGGCACCTGGGTGGCTCAGTTGGTTAAGCAACCGACTCTTGATTTTGGCTCAGTTCATGATCTCATGGTTCATGGGTTTGAGCCCTGTGTCAGGCTCCCCTACGATGACATCATGGAGACTGCTTGGGATCCTCTCTCTCTCTCTCTTTCTGCCCCTCCCTTGCTTGTGCTCTCTCTCTCAAAATAAATAAATAAACTTAAAAAAAAAAGAAAGTTCTATGCTCTGTCCAAGGAAATCCTTCAGTCCTAGACTAACCCAACTGGTTGGTCACTCTAGTTGTGATACTAGCTTTGCCTCCTAATGCACCCAACAGAATCACATTCACCTTTCCTTACCTAGAAATGGAGGTTATTGCCCATCTGCACTTATAACCACACCTGGTGGAAATAAGATCAAATTTTGGCCTGAAGAAGTATGACAGTCCCAAATTCCTTTCTAGTTAGGATAAGGTGAATACTATCTACCCTGGAAGAAAAGGATGGAGTAGATGGACTTCTAAATTTTCCCCTGGTTGTTTCAGATTTTCACAGAGGGCGTCTCTGTCCAGCATCCCATTCTGCATTCTCCACCTCAGCAGACATGGATGACAGATGGCCTAACCTCCTATCTCAAGGGGAGACTAATTCCACACTATAACTTGTTGCAGAGCTTCCTGTGGGGACAGCCTGAGGCTCACTCCCAACTGAGATCATATCCTTCCTGAGCTTCCTCCCCCATCCCGCCCCCATGAAGAATGGAGATCATTCTTTGCCTAATCTCCAATAGCTCCAACAGTACCTGGAAAATACTAGGCTTTTTTTTTATATTTTTTTTTATTTTATTTTTAATTTTTTTTTTTTAAAAAAAAACTGGTACAAGCTTTCTGGGAAGCAATTTGGCAATGGGCATCAAAAGCATTATATAATTGTTATTTAATCTTCCATTATTTCCACACTTTCAGGAAATTAGCTTTAAAAACTAGTCAAAACATTGGACTAAGATTTATACAGAAGGATGCATATCTATGAGGCTTAATATATCAGAAATTAGAAATAACACAAAGGCCCAAAAGTAGAGTATTGGTAAATGAATTATAGTATCCCCTTCCATAAGATGGAATATTATGTACCTGTTAAAAACCAAGCTATAGGGAAAACATTGATGGAAATATGAACTGGTACAGAGATACTAAAAAGAAATCTGTCAAAGTACATACAGTAAAATTACATATACATATAACCTGTTACTCAGAAAATTCATCCTATGAATACCACGAATTTTCAAGGGATGTGTGAGTGAATATAGATTGGAGGTAATATGGGGACCCATTCCTGGGGGAATATAATATATGTGCTTTGAAATAAATAACACTTCTATAAATTCACGCACTAGCAGTAATGGAGCTCAGGGGAGAAATAGATTGAGATAGTCCACTCCAAAACCTTGCAATCTTATAAAAAGATGAACATAAGGGAAGTGAAACAAAAATAATATAAAAACAGGGAGGGGACAAAGCATAAGAGATTCATAAATATGGAGAACAAACAGAGGGTTACTGGAGGGGGTGTGGGAGGGGGGATGGGCTAAATGGGTAAGGGGCATTAAGGAATCTACTCCTGAAATCATTGTTGCACTATATGCTAACTAATTTGGATGTAAATTTAATAAAATAAAATAAAATAAAAAGAACTCTAACATAGGCAACCATGCCATAATAAAAATACTGGCATCACTTTTAAAAGATCCATTAAATTTCTAATTAATATGTTTTTAAAAATGTTTATTTGTTATTTTTGAGAGAGAAGGAGAGAACACGAGTTGAGGAGGGGGAGAGAGAGAAGGAGACACCGAATCTGAAACAAGCTCCAGGCTCCAAGCTGTCAGTACAGAGCCTAAGGTGGGGCTCAAACTCATGAACTGCAAGATCATGACCTGAGCTGGAGTTGAACGCTTAACTGACTGAGCCACCAGGCGCCCTCTAATATATTTTTTAAAATGCTACTGTAAAATATAGATCCTTATTTTGAAATAAGAAGAGTATGCGTGATTTAATGAGGTATGAGGAAGGGGAGAAGCCAAGCTAAACAGTCAAGGACAGAGAGACATCATCACAAATTGCAAAGAGACAATTTTAGGTTTTGAGCAAAATGAGGAGGTGCCAGAGTGAATCTTCTGACTCTTTCACTTATGTTTGCTTCTTTTGTACAATGATTAGGCAGAATCATGCAAAAAGCAATTTTGAGACTCTGCCTGTCACCAAAATAGGTCAAAAGGAAAAATGTGTAAATGGGGATTATGAACATAAATGTATTCCTGTGTGGCTTGCTATATTCAACTGTGTTAATGTACTTTGTGTTCGCGTATATTGTTATTTGCTGATGCAGTATATAAACACATATGTTCATCTATTATATATATATACATTATACATATGATATATGTATATGTACACACTACTTACAATAAATTTGACATACCTCCTTAGATATGTATGTATTTTTATAAAAAATATAATATTGGTTTGTAGGTACACTTGTATACCTATTTGTAGGTGTATATATTATTATATATAAGTATATATAATATACTTATATAATTTATTGACTTAAATATATAATATACAATAAATAATATATAATATAATATATAATAATATTAAATAATATAGCATAATATATAGATACACCTACAAATAGGCATAAAAATGTACCTATAAGCCAAGATAATGTTTTATAAAGATACATACATATTAAAGATGTATGTCAAATTTATTATAAGTTGCATATATGTAAGGGGAGTGGAAGGGCCCAGGGATTGAGATGAAGGTAAAAATAAAAGAAACCAAAATGAATGCTGCATTCATCAATGATTACAGTGTGCTTTGAATGCAGGTGTATTGTTACAATTCTACATTTTTGGTAAAAAATAAATCAAACACTCCCCTGTGGATTCTGTGTTTCTACATTTATTGATATGGAAATGTTAGCACAGGTACTGGTGAGTGAAAAAGAAGTTACCAAAGAAAATCAAAACTTATTTGCATATTTCTGAAATACCTGGAAGCATGTTCTTAAATGGTAATTGTGGTTTTCTGTCATTGTGATATTTTAGGTGATTTTTTATTTTTTTAATTTTCCGCATTTTAAAATATTTTAGAAGGGATATGTAATCTTTCCATAATCAGACCAAAAAAAGAAATTTTCATGATTTAAATAGTGATGAAAATCTTTTAAATATCATATTAGAAGATGCTGTGAATCAGTTGTTTTTGTTTGCATAAAATATATTCAAAATCAATAGGACCTAGAATGAGAAAAATCAGTCTTTGCTGCACAAATAAGTGAGAAGTAGTTAAATACCCTAAATAAGATGAAAGAGTGTTTCTTTTTAGAAAATATTAACAATATACACTAATCCATGAGGGAATATTACCTGGAGTTTTTCTACCTTTATACCTTTAAGACAATTTTCCTGAAAACTTTTCCTATATGATTTATGATATATTTCAAAGAGATGCAGCTATTTATTTTATTTAAAAAATCGCTACACAGAGACCCATTAACAGGGCAGAAGGCCCACCGGATCACTAAACACTAACTAAACAATTAGCTACTCTAGTAAGAGCCACTTCTAGAAAGCCATATTTACAAATAAAATTACTTTCATCCCTGGCAGTGTGGAAGACTATGTGCATATCCACAGAATGCATGTGCATGCCCTCTCAGAAAGCATCAGAGACAGAACCTCCAGCCTTCTAGTTCCTGGCTAAACATAGGGAAAAACCCATAAAAATGTCTGAACTATGACAGCAGCCTCCAAGGCACACACACATATTCAATAGCAAAGGATAAAAATATGACTGATGAGGAGGGCTTACATACAGCCTTTGATCATTAAGTGGCTTAAGCTGACCCAAGGGTGATCCCTAGGTAGCCATACTAAAAGATTAAAATAACGAGGAGTAAGTCTGAGCGAGGACATAAAACGGTATGCACTGCGGGCAAAATAGACTTCTCAGAATCAGTTGAGCCGAGTCACTAAACAAATAAACAAAGCATCAAACCAACAGTACTAATGCCCAAGTTGGGAGGAATCAGTGCCTAGACTTGCTACAATATGTTTCTTTAAAGGTACGCGTTTCAGCAAGAATTTTTTGAGACATTTAACACAATCCTAGGAAAGTATGACCCATGTACAAGAAAAATAAAATAAGAAAGCAATAGAAAATGCGTTTTAAGGGGCCCAGATGCTCATCTGAGCAGATAAGGACTTTAAAGCAGCGACAGTAACTATATCCAAAGAACCAAAAGAAACCATGTTTTAAAAATTAAAGGAACATTAAATATGGTTTTTCATCAGATAAAAATGTCAATAAAAATATAAAAGTTATTGGGGTGCCTGGGTGGCTCAGTTGGTTGAGCATCCTACTTCAACTCAGGTCATGATCTCACGGTTTGTGAGTTTGAGCCCCGCATTGGGCTCTGTGCTGACAGCTCGGAGCCTGGAGCCTCCCTCTCTCTCTGTCCCTCCCCTGCTCATGCTCTGTCTCTCTGTCAAAAATAAATATACATGAAAAAAAATTTTTTTTAAAAAGGGTAAAAGTTATTTAAAAGAACCAAATGAAATTTCTGGAGTTGAAAAGTACAATAACTACTACAAGGCCTCAGTATGAAACGTAAACTGACATCATTAAAATTCAATGACCTTCAAGACAAATCAATAGACTTCACATAATCTGAAATACAGGGGGAAAAAAAGGAGGATGAAGAAAAATCAACACACAAACAGAAACATGTGAGACACTACTAAGTGCACCAACATATGTGTAATTGGAGTACCAGAAGGAGAGGATAGAAAGGGGCAAAAAACTTTGAAAAAATAATAGCAACACCTTACCAGATTTGATGGTAAATATTAATCTCTACATCCCAGAAGCTCAACAAGTGCCAAATAGAATAAACTCAAAGAGATCCACAATCAGGTACATCATACTAAAAATATTGGAGGCCGAAAATAAAAAGAAAAATCTTGACAACAGTGAGAGAAAAATGATTCATCGCATACAAGGATACCCTAGTAAGATTAATAGCTCCCTTCTCATCAGAAATAATGAATTCCAGACAGCAACAATGACATATTCAAAGTACTGAAGGTAAACTGTCAACCAAGAATCTTTTATTCAGCAAAACTATCTTTCAGAAAAGGAGGCAAAATGAACAGTCTCAGACAAACAAAAAAGGAGAGAATTTGTTGGTAGCAGACCTGACTTAAGAAATACTAAAGAAAATGATTCAGGCAAAAAGCTAGTGATATCAGACAGTAATTCCAACCTATATGAAAAAACAAAGAGAACCAATAAAAATCATTATGTACATGAATACAAAAGGCAGTATAATTTCATATTTCTTTTTTTCTCTTACTCGAGGATGATTAATTGCTGTCAGACTTGCCTTCTTGTTATAAACAACTAGATACTCAACAAAATTTATAAAACAGAATTTTTCAGACGATGGTTGACAGGCAGTCCAGACCATGATTCAGAAGGGAGGTGATGTTAACTGGGTCATTCCTGTGATTACACAAGCTTACTTCCTGGAGATGGCGTCCAGGCCCAGAAGCAAGAAGGGAGATTTGAAATAGAGACTAGAGGTCTCATTGAATTGAAGAAAGAGAGATCAGGGTTTGGGGAAACCAAAGTAGACTGAGTGTGCGGAGCGGAGTAGCAAAGAAGAGGAAGCTGCTTACAGAGAGAGTTCCCAACATCTACAGAAGGGTCCCACTGAGGCCTTACACTGATCTGAATATGTGTGGGGTAAAATTCTCCAAGGCCTGGGGGAAAGCACACCAGAAAGCATTAAGTAGAACAATCTTGAGTTTACACTGGGAGTAGTTTGTGTTCTCACCAGCAAGAGTAGAGAGACCTCATCATACACAAGGCATCAAGGTCATACTTTGCTAATGAGGCTAAATTATCCCCAGAATAAAAAGACTGTCTCGGGTTCATTGGAACAAAGCTTATAAGGTAAGTGTGAAAATGCTCAGATTCTCAGACAATTTGCCACTTGCCAGAGCAAAATCCAATACTCTTTAAAGGGGAATGGAGGGAAATCCCTGACAAAATCCCACACTCAACAATGTAACATTCCTACTTGAGTGTCTAGACCTCAAGTAAAAACTACCAGGCATACAAAGGAGCAGGAAAGTATAACCTATAACCAGAAGAAAAAGATATCTATAAGACAGAAACAGAAATGGCACAAGTGATATCATTGGCAGACAAAGATCTTAAAAGAACTGGTATAAAGCATATAAATACATTCAAGCATGTAAAAAAACACACATGAAAATAACATGTAGCTGGTCTTCAAACACTCTGTGAGAGAGAGGGTAACAAAATGGGCCTGCACAGGCCAGGATTTGACTTGTCCACTCTCTATGAAGTGCAGGGCTTTGTATCCATGTTCTTGAGTTTTATAATTCTAACTTACTTATTCACTTGTTTGTTTATTTACAGAAGAAACTTCATTTCCATCCACCTCCCAAGTTGGGAGAAGGTTTTTTACAAAAAAAGAGCCTGGATCAGGATGCTCTGAAATCTCTTTTTGAGAAAGAAATTCTGCCTTATCATGAATGGCTAACTTATCTGGCATCCCACATAATGTCTTTCATTGTTTTCCCCCATACATTGTAGACTCTGAGCTACTGGGTACTGTTAGAACTGTGGGGGAGTTGAACAATTTCTACCTTAACTTTACATTACTGTAACATTTTGCATAATATATATAATTTTTAGTGAACGCTTTTCATAAAACTGAAAACTCTACAGGTATTCCGCCTCCATGGCCATCTAATTTCATACCCCTGATGGATTTCCCTACAATGTTGCTAGGAGACCAAGACTTTTTTTTTTTTTTAACAAAGGATACAGAAAGTCTCAACCGTGTGGATTTCTGCTCCCCCAAATCCATTTGCTTGTTGCAAATGTAGCTTCCTTACAATATGGTGTTTATGACAATACAAGTAACACTGGGGAATTTGCTGAGCACACTGACATAGAGGTACAGTATTGTTCTGAGCAATTCCACCATCTTGCTCTTCTCTATGCCCTACTTTATGAACATAACGAGGTGGAGGGGGCTATGGAGTTTTATTTCTTCACAGAAAAAAGACTTGCATCTTGCTGCTGTTCTACTCCATTTTAGAACTATAGGTATGAGGTGGAAAAAATAGAGGGGTGCCTGGGTGACTCAGTGGGTTAAGCATCCAACTCTTAATTTCAGCTCAGGTCATGATCTCATGGTTTGTGAGATTGAGCCTTGTGTCGGGCTCTGTGCTGACAGTGCATGTTCATTCTCTCTCTCTCTCTCTCTCTCTCTCTCTCTCTCTCTCTCTCTCTCTCCCCCCCCCTCCCCTCTCTCTCAAAATAAATAATAAATAAACATTTAAATTTTTTTAAAAAAGAAGGAGAAAATAGAACACAAGAATCAGGGATTGTTGAGAAATAGATTTCTCTCAACCTTTTCTGAAATTTACCCCTGGTTTTCTTCATTTTAGTACCCCTTTCAGGTACATTATGTCAGCCACAAGTTTCTCTACTGACATTGTAACTTAATTTTAAAGTGCAATCTAATTAGCAAAAATCATATGAACAATTTTTAAGTGTTAAAAATAATAGCAGTTTTTGGCGATAGGTCTTACCACCAAATGAAACTGTGGAGAAGGTCAGTGAAGTACCAGTTCAAAAGCCCTTTTGTAGTTGGTTACAGATAGAAGCTGCCTCCATGACTAGAAACCTAAAAGAACTGAGATTCTGAAAGCCCAGGATTGGATAGCCCATGCCTCAGAAGTACTTGATCTAGAAAAAGTGGATTGTTCGTGAGACCCTCAGACTTCCTGGACTCTAGCCTTGCATTTTTATTCCCCCAACCCTATTGACACCCTTCAAGTTTCTCTTCCTTTTTTTTTTTTTTTTTTTAATAGACTTCACACCCAATGTGAGACTTAAACTCACAATGCTGAGATCAAGGGTCACATGCTCTACTAACTGAGCCAGACAGGTGCCCCAGTTTCTCTTCCTTTTTGACATTCATCTTTTGAGCATGTTCCTTCTCTGCTCAGCAGCCCCCTTTGCCTAGAACACTTTCCACCTATTTCACTTCCATTGGACCTTTAAATCTCAACTCATTTGTCCCTTTCTCAAGAAAGCCTTCCATGACCCCTTCTACTCCATCCCAGATGTCGCTCTTACTATAAACTCTCACAGCCCCTGGTATCTTTTTAAAAACTTACAACTGTAGGTGTAATTATGAACTCAGTCCTCTCCCCCTTCTACCTCTGTGAAGGCAGAGGCCATGTCTAGACTTGTTCACTGCTAAAATCACAGCAACTGTCATTAATTGGGGGTGGGGTGCTGATCTGGCTCTGTCAATTGAGCGTCTGACTCTTGATTTTGGTTCAGGTCATGATCTCATGGTTCGTGAGATGGAGCCCTATGTCAGGCTCCATGCTGATGGGTTGGATCCTGCTTGGGATTCTCTCTCTGCCCCTTGCCCACTTGCTCTCTCTCTCTCTCTTACAAAACAAAACAAAGCAAAGCAAAACAAAACAATTAAATTAAATTAATTAATTGGGGGCTTGTAAATTGTCAACACATATTGTTGGATAAATAACTGAGATACATGATAATAGATTTGCCAACACTCTAACTTACTGGTTCTTTTTAACCTTTCCTGACCTGCCCTCCAAACTCTGTATCCATTGTTCCATTGTTCTAAGTAACTTCCAGGATTTTCATTTTGTTTTCTCTTATTCCTCTCATATTCCTAAATCCTGAGTAAATCCCCTTCTTCCAAAGCTCAGCTAATCCTGATGACCTCCAAGTTCAATGATCCAGTCTTCACTTCTCATTCTAGTTCTCATCTTCTGTTGTACGATGTACTTAAGATATAGTCTCTTGAAGGTTCAACTGCCATGTCAAATTCCACTTGGGTTAAAGATGAAAGAGCAGAGGCATTGTTCTTAGAAGTCATAAATATTTTGTGATTTACAACTCTGGGGAAATTATTCTATCTCTTTGAATCTCCATTTCTTTACTTAAAATATTGAAATATTAATACTTGTCATGTAATATTCTTTAAAGATTGAGTGTAATACATACATGTGTATGTATATGTGTACTTCCTACATTCCTTAATACTCAATGCTTGAGGCAGGGGGCAGTCAACAATAATCTATCATTATTTTTTATATTTATTAGAATAAATCATCTTTCCAACCTTTTACCTTTCCTCATTTTTACTTATCTTTAAAACAATAAAACACCATTTTTCTTAATCTACTTGGGCTCAATATCTTAGACTCATTTTTTTATACCATAAATAAGTCAAATCAGAAATCAAATCCTATTACATAAATCTTCCTTCAAACTGTGTCTCTAATTCGATCTGTTGAATTCAAAATACTGTTCTTATTTTCACTGCCCTGACCCTGGCCCTCACACTTGGCTGTGGACCATTTAGCTGGACTTCTCATTAATTACTCTGACACAGTCTCTTATATCGTGCCTGTTACCAGCTTAATCCTCCTAGAAAATGTGGTTTTACTCAGAGATTTTCATGGAAAAGCTGAATGGCAACCCTGGAAGAATCAAATCCAGGTTTTTCTTTCCACTTTTAGCTCTCCTCTCTTACTGTCCAGCCTAACCTCCACATGGATCCCTTGAACCCAGATCTAATTGGTCCTTTTTTTCTGTCTGGACTCCATATGTTCCTCACTTCATGATAGTCCCAATTGTCTGCTTGTCATCATGCTACTGCTCTTGTCTCAAACAACTGTGTAGCGTTTTTGCACCAATCCCTTTTCTGTGTAGCCTGTTTGCACCAATCCCTTTTCTCAAAGCTCACATCCAGGCACTTAACCCAAATTTCTGTAGCTTTCTCCGTCTACAACTCCATCATGATACGATAATTATCTGTGTGTCACTTTGACCTTGATTTGTTCATGTCTGACTTTATTCTAAGTTCCTTGAATACAGTGGTTGTGTCTTCTGTTTCCCCAGGCTTTACTGCACCCTAAACAATTCTAGATTTACAAATGGAAATTTTAATTTGCATTGTTGCCTGTAACCGCTCTAGGTTGAAGTTCTACAGAAAGAAACTGAAAGTTAATAAGTTGAACCATATGAAGTTACCAAAAGTTGACCAGGTTTGACCTATAACACCAACAGTTTCTTATGATTCAATCTGATAACTTAATGTCCTGATCGCAGATGAACTGCTAAAATATCAAATGGATTCTCAGTTTAGAAACAATCCTTAGAACTTAGAAAGGGGATAGATTACTCTCCTGCTTACAGTTTGTTCCACATGCTCTAGAAAGGACATTGTCCATTGTTCTTTTTTTAAAAAAAGGTGGTTCAAGTCTATTTTCTAAATGGGCTGGTGAGGAAAATGTTGGAGATGTTAATTAACCTCAGATCCATATTTGTTCCTGCAAGAAGAATTTTTTGATATACAATGGCATTAGTAACTTTTATACTAGGACAGTTCTAGGATCAGGCCCCAACTCTGCCATGACTTTGGTTAACCTCAAGCAACTTATTTAAATTTTCTGTGTCTTTGGTTCTTCATCTATAAAAAGAGTTTGATAACATAAGTACCTCCCTCTCAGAGTTCAAATGAAGATTAAATGAATTAATCTAAATTAAGCCTTTAGAAGAGTTCTGGCACATAATAAGCATTCAATGAATGTCAGTTGCTTTTATTACTTCTAATTTTGATAAAAGAAGAGTCTCTGATCTACAGATGCAATCCAATACCATCAAACTTAAGGGTACCTCTTTAATTATGTTATGGGATAACTCAGTTATTATTACTTACTGGCTTTTTAAAAGTGAGACTTGAGGCTTCTCAAAACCAGGAAAATAAACAAACGGCATCTTCCTATAAAGTAAATCATCATAATTTCATGTCATGTCTCTCTGTTCTCTTATGTAGGTATGAGTTCAAAGAAGCAGAATTAAATGAGACCTCTGTCACTCTCTTATTTTTAGAAATATCCCAAGTCTTCTGCAATAGACTATTTGCCCTTCACATCTCTCTCATCTCCTACAAAAACAAAAATATAGCTCAGAAAACAAATTATCCAAGCAAATCCAATTCTTGGGCTATAAAATAAAAATAAATTAAAACCATAATACTGAGCAGTGGTATGGATCACCCATGAATTAAGAATTTGTCTGGTTGAAAAGATTTAACGTCATGCTTGAAAACACATTGAAATTGCCCAATACTCTTATGACAACAATGTATTTATTTAGGGTTATTCTTGAATGACTCAATGTATTTATGGATTTAACAAATTACTATGTGTAAGCCATTTTTTAAATACCCGATTAGGCTGACATCACTTCTGTTGATTCATCTATTTATTGATTTGAAAAATATTTATGAAAGGATTAGTGTGGGCTAAGCACATAGTAATCTGCAGCTTACCCAAATTAGGGCTGCCTCTTCTCTTTGGGTAAGACTATTTTCATTCTTTTGTATTGCGATCTATCAAAAAATTATATAACATTAAAAGGGCAAATGCAGGCAAAAGGCTTATGGTCTTTCTATGTTTAATTTTAAATGGCGTGAATATAATTGTTATTGCCAACTTCATGTGTGTGCCCTGCTTCAGGTGACATGCTTTAATTGGAAGGCTAGCCTGACTCCCAGAGCTGGTTTCCCTACCTAGCATGGGGAAGAAGAGGGGTGGATGGACACTTAGATCTTCAAATCTTTAGGAGTCCAATTGAGCAACTATTTCTGGGGAGTGTCCTGACCCCTTTTTTCTTTCCTTTCTTCTATTCTCTTGGCAGAAATGAACGTGTTCTTGGTGATCTTCATTCACAACGTTCCCCCCTCATCTGATTCTGGTCTCTCCCAAGTCAACAATCATAATTCCTCAGCAAAACGGCTTGATTCAGAGGTTTCATAGTCTCTTCTTTTTTATTGTTTTGCAACTCTATCTTTTAGAAGGAATCCAGAGGTGCCTGGGTCGTTTAGTGGATTAAGCATCCAACTCTTGATTTCAGCTCAGCTCATAATCTCAAGGTTCATGAGTTTGAACCTGTGCTGGTGCTGGGTTTCTCTCTCTCCCTCTCTCTCTGCCCTTCACCCCCTCCCACCTCTGTGCATGCACACACACTCCCTCTCAAAATAAATAAATTAAAAAAAATGTTTTAATTGATAGAGCCCAGAAATCCAGAAATTCTGCTCTACCTTGCTTGAGAACAATAGTCAATAGTTTTTTAATCCCTTCTCTTCCTGAGACAAAGAAAAAATGTTGCAAGCTGTGCCAGGGATTCCAGGCCCCATGCATGGCACTTTCTGAAGGGTCGTTCCTAATACATAATTACATATACTGTGTGAAAAAAATTAAACTCAGAGTCAGCTAGATCTGACAAATGCAGCAGAAATGGCAAATATGTGATCTCTGCTTTTAAGGAGTTTAGAGTCTGAGAAAAATAGGTTTCGAACAAGTGCACAGACGGAAGGAAAAAGAGCAGTTCTGGCAGAGGGAACACTGTTAGAACGTGAGGCTGAGAAGAGTGTGGTGCTTCTAAGGAAGTAAAAGAGGATCCCTATAGCTGAAATGCAGAGTGACAGAGAAATGAGGTCCAGATCTTGCAGGCTTGGGAGCTGATCACAACGTTTGGACTAAAGGCCAAAGCAGTCAGGGAAGGGTTTTAAATGGAAGAGTGAATGAACCGCCATATTTGCGTTTGCAAGATTGCTACTCCAGCCACAGGACGGAGCATGGTGGGAGGGAGAACGGATGTGAGGGAGCCAGATGTCATAAGTTTTCACTGAAATGATCTTTTGTTTGGTTGAGATTTTTAAAAATTAATTCTTAAGACTTCCTTTAATTTCTTATCTCTAGTCTTCTAATAGCCCTTTCTAAAACAGTTTCCTTCTATTATTTTGTCTAATCTTATTTATCTTCCAAGGACCTTGTGGAAGAGCCCTTTTTTAGAAAACCTTGCTCGATCCTACTATTCACTATAATCTACAATTATACAATATAATTGTGCTATTTGCTATGTTGTATCATTGGAGAACTTCACTGGCTTGGCTTTTTAGCCACTTATAGGTATGTCATGGTGTAGTGAAAAGTTATTTGAAGTCAGACGGAATTGGGTTCTAGTTTCTAACTGTGATTTAGGGGCTGTCACTTAAACTCACGGAACCTTGGTTTATTTACATGTATAATGAAAATAAAGACCTCCTCCTTCTCATAATTATGCTAATTAAGTGGCAGGATGTATATAAAGAAACCAGCACAATTTCTGAAATAGAGTGGGCTTTTTTAGGTTTATTTATTTATTTTGGGGGGGGGGGAAGAGGACCAGCAGGGGAAGAGCAGAGAGAGAAGGCCCAAGCAGGTTCTGCACTGTCCTTGCAGAACACGATGCAGGGCTAGATCTCATCAACTGTGAGACCATGACCTGAGCTGAAACCAAGAGTGAGTCGCTTAACTGACTGAACCACCCAGGTGCCCCTGAAATAAAGTGGTTTTAATTAATGAAGTGGTTTCTTCTTTTTTCCTATTATTATTTGCCTTTTAAAAATTAATTAGAGGGGCGCCTGGGTGGCTCAGTCGGTTAAGCCTCCGACTTCGGCTCAGGTCACGATCTCGCTGTATGTGAGTTCGAGCCCCGCGTCGGGCTCTGTGCTGACCGCTCAGAGCCTGGAACCTGTTTCCGATTCTGTGTCTCCCTCTCTCTCTGACCCTCCCCCGTTCATGCTCTGTCTCTCTCTGTCTCAAAAATAAAAAAACGTTAAAAAAATTAAAAAAAAATTAGAGAGGATCTATGGTGCTTAGCTGTACATGAGTTTCAGAGCCTTGCATACAATAACAAATACATAATTGATGAACTAAAAGGAAATGGTGTCATGTACGCATTCTTAATAAAGTAAGCTACTTCATTCAGTGGAACAATGGTGTAACTTGGAGCTAGTGACATTCTCTTCCTTTCGCCCATTGTATTAGGTATGGTTTGCCCACATAGATTGCTCTTAAAAGTTATTTTTACTGAGTCTGGAAGAGCACTAGTACTTAAGAGCCCGGAAATTTATCTCTACTCTGATTTCCTATTCTTCAGACAGTGATTCACTATTCTAGAGGCTGGTCTGATTGTCCTTAATTATCTTTAATGCCTAGTCTCTTAAGATTCCAAGCATTCATTCCTATTCTTCAGGTTCTCGGTGATTTCTGAGAGGTGTTCCAGATGCACTGCGGAGGTGAGCTTCAGGGCATACACACTTCTCTGTGCCACTCCAATTGTGTCTACTGGTTTCTGTTTTGTACTCCTGAGTAACTGAATTATAATGTAGGACAAATAGATTTGTGGTAAAAAATGATGACACTTTTTGTTGTTGATGTCCTGTGTGTTAAGTGGACTTAGGTAGCTTTCAAATGTGATCTTAATGAGAGGAACATTACGCGTAACATTAATTGAACTATTCAAATAATATTTGCAACATAATTTCAGGGGTATAGATTATTTCCCTGAAATAAAATAAATAGCAAGAAAAAAACCTCCTATGACATTCTTTAAAAAGAAAGATAGGGGCGCCTGGGTGGCTCAGTCGGTTGGGCGACCGACTTCGGCTCAGGTCATGATCTCGCAGTCCGTGAGTTCGAGCCCCGCATCGGGCTCTGTGCTGACAGCTCAGAGCCTGGAGCCTGTTTCAGATTCTGTGTCTCCCTCTCTCTGTGACCCTCCCCCGTTCATGCTCTGTCTCTCTCTGTCTCAAAAATAAATAAACGTAAAAAAAAAAAATTTAAAAAAAAATAAAAAGAAAGATAAATAGATCTCTGGTTTATAGATTGGCTTAGAATACTGGAATCTAAACAATAAATATTAGTGTTACAAAGTTTAAAGCTGACACAATTTCCCTTCAATTCCTTAAAGAATAGTTTGCCAACTTTTATGGCTTCCAGAAAAAACATCATATCTTCTGAAAAAACTTTTTATCATTTAATTGTGTTATGTAATGAACTGGAAAAAAAAACAAAAACAGAAACCTAAAAAAATGTTTACCTTATTTACTGCAGAAATTAAAAAAAAATAAAAGTTTAGAAGGAGAAATAAATGGGCTAATATTAATATTGATTTATAGTACTTTATACTAACTTGATAAACAATACTATATTTAACACTAAGGGTAATTTTTTCAAACCATTGAGCAATTTTGGCAGAAGATATAACTTCCTTGGGCTAATATCTTCATTTAATAAAGGACAGAGACTGGGGCATCTGGGTGTCTCAGTCCGTTAAGCATCCGACTTTGGCTCAGGTCATGAACTCACTGTTCGTGCGTTCCAGCCCCATGTCAGGCCCTGCATTGGCAGCACAGAGCCTGTTTAGGATTCTCTCTCTCTCCCTCTCTCTCTGTCCCTCCTCTGCTCTCTCTCTCTCTCTCAAACTAAATAAAAATAAAACTTGAAAAAAATTTAAAAAAAAAGAAAGGACAGAGAAACTTGGTATATCTTTTCATTTCGATAGAAGCCATTATTCCAGGTAGAAATAATCAAGAGATTTATGAGTTTTAAGTTATATCTGGATGTTAATGATGTTTAACTAACTTATGCAGTTTGCAAAGATGACCACTCTCCTGATAACAAATAAGCAATGAGATTATCTACTCTCCAATTTTTCATCCTCAGAAAAAATATGAAACTGAAGACATTCTAGCAGCACATTATTTTCTCCCTATACCAAATGTAAGACAAAAGTGATGAAAGGGAAAAAATTTTTTTTTCTAGGATTTGAGCATTCCATGATCTCATAAATGATTTTTTAATTATTGTGCTCAGAAATTGTTTTCACACTATGTAATGTAAGTCAAGTTGCAATGACTTCGCATAAGATACATATCCAAATTCCTTTTGGTTCTCAGCATTAGATATTTTGGCCAAGAATATGTGAGTAATTAAACAACTTTTTTGGCAAACATATCTTAGGAAGGACATGAAAAGAATTTAAAATCACTCTCTGTAAGGAAATGTTGCTAAGATGAACTACACTAAAATTAAGACTTTCCACTAATCAAAAGACACCAAAAAGAGAGTGAAAACAAAAGGTACAGAATGGAAAAAGTAAACAAACTAGTAGAACAATGGGCAAATGTTTGCATAGGACTTTCACCAAAGAGATTTCCAAATGGCTTATAAATAAATAAAAAGATAATCAACTTCATTAGTTATCAGGAAAATTCAGATTAGGACTACAATGTGATATCACAACACCTTGACCAGAATGACTAAAATGAAATAGATTTAGAGTACAAGTGTTGGCAAAGATATAGGGCAACCATACGCTGACAGTAGGAGGCAAAGATGGGTACAACTTCTTTGGAAAACTTTTTGGCTATATTTACTAAAATTAAATATACAAGTACCTATAACCCAGCAATTTTGCTTTTCTGTATATATCCAACAGAAATGCACCCATATATTAATATATGTTCAAAAGATATATATGTGAATACTCATAGAAACATTATTCTTAATAGCCCTAATAGAAGCAAACCAAATACCCATTAAGAGTGCAATAGATAGGGGTAGCTAGGTGGTTCAGTCAGCTAAGCATCTGACTTTGGCTCAGGTCATGATCTCACAGTTCGTGAGTTGAAGCCCCACATCGGGCTGTCTACTGTCAGCACAAAGCCTGCTTTGGGTCCTATGTATCCCCCTCTCTCTCTGCCCCTCACCTGTTTGTGCACTAAAAAATAAATAAACATTATTTTTTTTGTAAAAAAGAGTACAATGGATAAATATTGGCATACAATGGAGTATTACACAATGATAATAAATAAAACAATATATTGTAATGTGTATGACTCTCACAAACATAATCTTTAGTGGAAAAAGTCGATTGCAAGAGAGCACATATTTATTATTTTATTTACATAAGACTCAGAAATAGGTAAAGCCAATCTTTGATGTTGATATTCAGGATAGTAGTTACCTATGAAGAACTTGTGGCTGAGAGTGGGCAAGAGGGGGTATTTTAGAGGACTAGCAATGCTCTGTTTCTTAGTCTTAATGATGATAGCAACATAGTGTATTCAATTTGTGTAAATTCGTGAAGATATTCACTTATGCCTTGTTAACATTTTGTTAGCTTGCTGTGCTTCAACAAAAAGTTTACATGAAATAAAATTAAGGATGACCAATTTGTCAAGACTTAACAGACCACTGGGAGAATTCTCAGCCAGTGATATTGCACCATTAGCAAAGGAATCCAGAATTTTGTTGGCATAACTCTTAGCATCAGTGTGTAGACAGAGAAACAACATGAAGTTAGAGTGTCAACTCTTTTTAAACAGATATTTTTTAAAAAAACTTATTAGGTGAATCAAAACTAGTAAAAAGATATTTCCATACAAATTCTATGCAGATTTTGAAGCTGTGCTAAGAAGTAACAAGAGTTAAAAAATACTTGTGTGGGAAAGAAATTATGTCCTCCTGTTTAAGGTTTTAAGACCAATCTAAATATTTTGGGGTTTGTGAATTTTAACAATTATTATTAGCAAAGACTTTGGAGTAGCTAATAATCTAAAATTAATTTGGCAAACTCTAAATATTCCGAAAAATATACAAAGTTTCTGTGGCAAGAAGGACTTTGTGGATGTTTTACTCAATAAAAAAATATAATAATAGCTATTATAATGTAAAATGACATTTACTTTGCATTGGTTAAATATATCATCTCTAGAGACTATGATATGTACCTCGTATCTTCATGCGATTATATTTTTATTGTAATTTTTTACCCATGATATAAATTCTGTCCTGTTGAAATTAATAAAATTCCTCATTCTAAAATTTCCTCAATCAATATTATACTCTTCACATATAACATTGTTTTCAATTTCAGTTTATTTCTTCCACTAAAGATAATATCTAAAGTGGGGAGTTGGGGTTGTTTTTGTCTTTGTTTTTGTTTTTGTTTTGAGAGAGAGAGAGAATGCACACACACATGTGAATAGGGGAGGAGCAGAGGGAGAAAAAGAGAGAGAATCCTAAGTGGGCTCCATTCTCAGCCAAGAGCGTATGCAAGGCTCAATCTCATGACCATGAGATCATGACCTGAGCCAAAATCAAGAATTGGGTACTTAGCCACCTGAGCCACCCAGGCACCCCTTCAGCGGTATTTCTGTGTAACTTGTTTGAAATATCCTTCAATGAATTCTTCTAAGATATCAAAATCCAAATCTTGCCTCTCAGTCTGGAGCCTCAAATCAATAAATCAGAAAACCATAAGTATTTTTGTTCACCATTATAACAAAGCCCCAGAGCATGATGTGGTCCCTTAATAAATAATGTTGAGTAGAATTTTATCAACTTCCTAATTTGTTTTTGGTCTCCTTTCTTCCAGATAGCCTGCTTTACTGTACTCTTGGTAGTGATGACCACTCCCTATCTACATCCTCAGTCTTCACCCTCCTTGTCATTCTTCTAAAACCCATGGATTTATGATCACTACTGCCTTCTTCTCACCCCAAAAATACAAGAAAGCTTCAAGAAACATTGGAGCCACTACAAACCAATTGGGAATCACTATCTAGAATTAATCTTCCACCTCTCTTGCATGAAACAAGCTGTCACATTAAAATAGAAAATACAAATCTAGACCTATGGCACCTAAAGCAATGTCCATCATCCAGGATCTGCCTGGATGCTTCCAACAGTGAGGGATCTATCTACTTGATGATATAGTTTATGCCATTGTTGGGTGGCACTCATTGCTGACCTTCAACTCTGCGAGGTAATTGAAAGAGTATTTTTACATAGGATCCCTTCAGATATCTTAAGGGAATTATAGTCTCTCTCCAAAGCTATCTTATGACATGATTCCAAACAATCTCCTGTTCTGCTTCTTCTCTTCTAAACTACATCTAGGTCAGTGTCTGTCTTAAAATAGCATGTCCAAAATTAAATATAATACCCATATGTAGTCTTTCCTATACAGAATACAGTGGTTGATTCTGTCCCAAGTTCTAGATTCTAAACTTTTTTTAGGGCAGTTTAAGTTGCCATTAGGCTCACACTCCACTGTTAGCTGACATTGGTGACTCTGACCATGGCAGTCCTCTTTCTTTTTAAAAGTCCTCCACCTTTTAAATCACTCCTTTCATTTCTCTTCCAACAGGAAAACTTTTTATTTTGTGGAAGAGCTTAAAAGTACTTCTTCTTCTTCTTCTTCCCCAACTCATGTCTCTCTTCCTCCTCTCTTCTTTAGTAACTCTCTGAAAGTAGCTGCCCTTGCTCCCTGAGATTCTGTTTCTACCCCAGGTTTTATCTCACTCTGCCTAAAGGTCATCCCTAATTGTGTGTTAAGCACTAGCAACAATTCAAAATGACAAAATAAAACATCTGTCATTTTCACCCAAGACCACTTGGTCAATCAACATTGGCACCAGAATCACCACCTACACATTGTTATAAACACACAGAATGCTGGGTTTTCAAGACGTTTACCAATTATTTTACTGGATAGTATGATGACTTTCCTATGCTATGTGTGTTCTAGAACCTTCTGCTTGGGCCAATCTTTCAGAATTAAGCAACTGCTTTGTGAGGAGCACTGGATAAGAAATGTATTTAAGTTATAGAATCATGGAATATTAGAAGAAAATACTGTCTAGCATGACACTCTAATCAGAGTAGAAATTCATCTGAATACATCCCTGCCATATAGTCTTCTAGCTGCTGCTTGAAGAACAGTGGCAGTGAGTTCATTACATTTTAGGATAGCTTATTTAATTCTCAATCATTTCATTCTGTAGGAAGCTTCTTCAATATAAGATAAATCTACTTCCTTTTCTGTAGCTTTCTACTAAACATTTCTACTTATGCCTTTGGCCCCCAAACAAATAAACCTCTTTCTCAGAGACAGCTCTAAAAATACTTTTAAGTTATTTATTATATTTCATAATAACTTCATTCTTGAAAAGCCTACTTGGTAGTATACTATAAAAACATAATAATATTAGTTAATATTAAGCACTTTGCTAATTGCATTGTGTGGGTTTTTGGGGGGATATCATAGAATATTTAGTATTTATTTCATTTTATTTTGTGTCTCTCCCTTATTTTCTTTTTCTTTTCTTTTCCTTTCTTTTCTTTTCTTTTCTTTTCCTTTCCTTTCTTTTTCTTTTCCTTTTCTTTTTCTTTTCTTCTTTTTTCTCATTTCCTTCCTTTCCTTTCCTTTCCTATACTTTTCTTCTTTTCTTTTCCTTTCCTTTATTTCCTTTCCTTTCCTTTTTTTTCTTTTCTTTTTTTTTCTTTTCTTTCCTTCATCCTTCCCTCTCTTCCGTCCCTTTCTTTCTGTCTTTCTTGGTAGTAGCCATCCTAATGGGTGTGAAGTGATATCTCATTGTGGTTTTGATTTGCAATTTCCTAATAATTATTAATGTTAAGCATCTTTTCATTTGCCTATTGACTGTTGATCTCCTTTGGGGAAATATCTATTCAAGTCTTTTGCTCATTTTTAAATTGGGTCATTTATTTTTTGTTGTTGAGTTGTAGGAGTTCTGTTTATATTCCAGATATTAATCTCTTATCAAATACACCATTTATAAATATCTTTCCCATTATGGAAGTTGCCTTTTTACTCTGTGACTGTGTCCTTTTCATGCACTGAAGTTTTTAATTTTGATGTAGGCTAATTTATCTATTTTTACTTTTACTTTTGTTGTCATGTCTAAGAAATTATTGCCTAATCCAATGTCAGGAAGCTTTTCCCCTATGTTTTCTCCTAAGAGTTTGATAGTTTTAGCTTTTACATTTAGGTATTTGATCCATTTGAGTTCCTATCTGTGCACAATTGACTTTTTAACATAAATGTAAGTTTCCCATTTAGCTCTATTAAATTTCATATCTTAATTTTGGCCATTCTTTGTCTTACCAAGATATTTCAAAATCACAATTATCAGTCATTATATTAATTCTCCTTTTTATAGAATCTGCATGTCATCTTATATTTTTATCAGTGTGCCTTCTCTGTCCTTAACCTAATAATATTGTTTATAAGTACAACATTAAAGTCCTCCTTCTAATTTAGTCATTAGCCAACACTATTTAAGTGTATTTGTTCAACAGTGTTTCATAAATTTGACATGGAAATTATGGATACTGAGGATACTTACTTTATAAAGTTCTACTGAAATCCACATTTACTGTGCCTATAGTATGTCTTTAATTCATCGACCCTCAACTTATATTAGTTTGAATTAATGATAGTGATAGTATGAACCATCTAATTTAGAATGTAAGTTATAGAAATGGTTTTAATTAAATGCATTTTCCATGATTTTCTAATCCACAAACTACTAAAAAAATGCTACAGAATAAAAGTCCTTTGATAACTCCTTCAATTTCTAATTACATTGTGTAAAACTTATAAATTGTTTTTCATTTTAGATGTTTGAAAAATAACCTCACAATCTTATTTGCATTCTTAATTTGCTTTCAAATTCTATCTCTATGCAATGTACATAGTATAAAGAAACACTATTGATAGAGTCTTCCAAAATTTCAAAAATTAGTGGACCTGATTATGATGGAAGTGCTCAAAACTAATGGGAATTTAGTAGGAAAGTAATTTTAATCCCTGTCTTGCTACTTGACTTATTATGCCCACATATATTGATATACCACACAAAACATACAAGAAATTGTATATACACACACACACACACACACATATATATCTATATCTGTATATACATACATATAGATATACATATACACATATATATGTTTACTTACAATATGCTTATGTTAATAATGACATATCAGAGGGGCGCCTGGGTGGCTCAGTGGTTGAGCATCCGACTTCGGCTCAGGTCACGATCTCACAGCTTGTGAGTTTGAGCCCCGCGTCAGGCTCTGTGCTGACAGCTCAGAGCCTGGAGCCTGCTTTGGATTCTGTGTCTCCCTCTCTCTCTGCCCCTAACCCACTCACATTCTGTCTCTGTCTCTCTGAAAAATAAATAAACATTAAAAAAAAATAATTGCATATCAGATGAACTGTGTGGTAGCATATTGCAGCCATATATCAAAAGAGCGTCCCAGAAGAAATTGAATTCACCTAAATCTGACTTATGCACTGATGATTCCTGAGGAGGATGTGACCTCCAGATTAGACAATCAAGGCCTCCTTATTTTTATCAGATCTGCCAAGAAAAATCAATTACTTCCTTCAAAAACAAATTAAACAACAAACCTTTCCAAAGGAAGTTACACATATTTGTTTATGAAAGTTGAAGTTGTTTTTTGTGTTCTAAAATACTCACTTTCTCAAGAAGGCATTATTAGATATGAGGCTAAAGAATAAGGTTTTGGTATTTTTAGACAGATAGAAATTTAACATATGACCAATAGTTGGTTCAACTTTTTTAACTGTTGGTGAGAACAGGTGGTTCCCAGAAGGGAGGTGGTGGAGGGATGGCAGAAATAGATGAAGGGGATTAACAGCTACAAACTTCCATTTATAAAATAGTAAGTCAAGGGAGGAAGAGTATAGCATAGGAAACACCATTAATAATATTGTAATAATTTTGTATAGTGACAGATGGTAATTACACTTATTGTTGTAAGCATTCCATAAGGTATATAAGTGTTGAATGACTATGTTGTACACCCAAAACTAATATGTCAAGTATACTTCAGTTAAGAATAAAATTAAATAGGGGCACCTGGGTGGCTCAGTTGGTTAAGCGTCTGACTTTGGCTCAGGTCATGATCTCAGGGTCAGTGAGTTCAAGCCCCGCATTGGGTTCTGTGCTGACGTCTCAGAGCCTGGAGCTTGTTTCGGATTCTGTGTCTCCCTCTCTCTAACCCTCCCCCGTTCATGCTCTGTGTCTCTCTCTCTGTCTCAAAAATAAATAAAAACGTTAAAAAAAGAATAAAATTAAATAAATTAAAATGGACAGATAGAAATTTAATACATAATCAATAGCTGGTTTGGATTTTGGAACTAGTGCTGAGAATTCATAAGGACTGTGTTTAATGTGCTCTTTAATTTATCATAGCAAACCAGAAAATGTTGAATCACTTAAACTGTGGGCATTCAATCTACTATAGAATGGTATAGATCTACACAGTCAAAAGTATTCTTTCAATAGCAATTGTTCTTTCCTATGAATCTATAGGTTTACTGATGTAATTATATCTGCATATACTTACTCTGAAATAATACAATATTCCCTTTATGTCTCATCTGTATGTTTATTTCATGTCCTTGGTTAAAATTCCAAACATAAATAGAATTGACCCATGACTAAAAATTATATTTCATAGGGAGTAAAAGAAAAATAAAACAAATAATTATATTATCATAATTATATCTTATATACATATAAAAATATTATTATAAGTACATTATTGATAAGCTATAACATATCAATAATGGAAAATATATTTACAAAAAAATAACTTAAACTGAGAGTTTGCAAACTGCAATGCATGAGTGAGTCATTGAGGATGGGAAAATCACAGTTTTATTAATTTGCCTATACAGATTCTTTTTTTTTTAAACTTTATTTATTTTGGGGGGGAAGAGCAGAGAGAGGGAGAGACCGAATCCCAAGCAGACGCCACACTGTCAGCACAGAGCATGAGATGGGGCTCGAACTCACAAACCATGAGCTCCTGTCCTGAGCCAAGATCAAGAGTTGGATGCTTAACCAACTGAGCCACCCAGGTGCCCCTTAAAGGGATTCTTCTTGCATTCCAGAAGTCTCATGCTATTTTTGGAAGTTTCTTGTGGCCACATAATAAGCAAAATAACCTTGCTCCAAAGCCTGGATCTTTCCCTTTGTATATCCATTAATACCAATCAGAAGAATGTATGTTAGAGAACTGAACACTTCATATATTCTGGGTGTGCTATATTAAGGGATACAAAGAAGTCACCGCAAAATTATTTTCATGTAACAATGAAAAGGTATGTGTAAATCCATATGCATATATATAGGCACACAAGTACAGTTATGTTTAAATATTAATGTAAATTCATTGTGTGATGGTTAAGAGTGTAAGCTTTGTGCCTAGATGGAAATCTTTGCTTATGGTCAGTTCACTTAACCTCTAAGCCTTTGTTTTTCCCTTGTAAAATTGGTGAAAGATTTTATAGTTGTAAACACTTAAAAAATATTGCATGTAGTAAAGATTTATAAATATTAGTCAATATTGTTAGAAATGAACTGTGATGTTAAATGGGTTAGCTCATATGGTATGACTAGCACAACTGTTAGACATACAGTCAATGGTTTTGTTATCTTTATATCATTTGTGCCAGACTTTCTCAGAGGATGGAGTGTCCCATCATTCTGAAGAAATGAACAATGTTTGAAAATGAAGATTCTTGTACTCCTAATGTAATCCTAAAGATGGTGTTTTGAAGTTTCAGAATATTTTCAAATGAGTGCTATTGTAGTTGACCATAAAATATCTTCTTCTATGAAAATGAAGAAGTTATATATATCAGTCAAAAAACTGTTCAGGGACTACCTGTTGAGTGGAAGCATCCCAAGATATAGTAAATCTTTCAATGGATTCGATAAACCCATTTTAATGGACAGGGATACCAGATGTTAATATATAAATATTATGCAATATTATTAAAACTTCAGACTTCATGTAGGAAATTAATTAAGACAGCAATTGCATAAATGTATCATTGAAGACTTTCTTTGGTGTTAAGTCCTGACTTTTATTGCTATGAAGCAAAACTGATTTTTATAGTACTGGAAAATAAAGCTCTGTCATTCTGACTTCTAAGAAATTGTAAGACTCCTAATTACTTATGATTGCTACTTAATCTCTATCTTTTCTTTTAAATGGTGAGGTCGTTGGAAGGCGGGGATTGCACTGGCTTTCCACACTGAACATGGATTCAATACTTCCTTTGGATTCCAGGGCTGGATGTTTCTCTTAACCAACCGCCTTGCTCTGTATCTTAAGATTTATCAGGAAAGTCTTTGTTAACTGCTAGATGGTATGTTGACCTAAGGAAATGAGCCTTTAGCTACTGGAAATCCATTGTGCCAAGTACAACATTCCTAAATGAATATGGAAGGAGAGATCATTGTTTATGGTCCACCTATTCACCCAGAAGAGTTGCTGAGTTCTGGCATTCCAGTAGGGCTGAGTATGGTGAAGTGACAAAAGACTCAGGAGACCACTTAAAAGTATTTTCCCCTACTTAATTAGGCAATAAAGATTTTCCAGGAAACTGTACTTCCTCAGATTGAGAAGTCCCTTAATACTGCTGATCTAAGATATTGCAAAAATATGTGCTTGGGTCTTTATTTTCAAATGCATCCCAACCATCTCACCACCCTCACTGCTTCCACCCTGACCCTTGTCATTGTCATCTCTCCTGAACCACTTGCAACAGTATCCTACCCACTCCCTCTGCCCAGTCGTTTCTACACCCAGAAAACAGATGAATTATTTAAAAATGTAAGTGAGATTGTGACACTCTTTGGCTAAAACCCCCCTGTGGTTCTCCCCATCATTCCATTGGAAAGCCAAAATCTTGACAATGGCCCATAAGTTCTGTTATTATTTCTCCACCTCATTGACTCTGCTGTCACGTGCTCAGCTCTCACAACCCTGCCTTCTTTCTGTGCTTTGAACATGGGGCCTGCTGCCATTCAGGGCCTTCCATTTACTTTCCTGTGTGTGGGAATGCTCTCTCCCCAGATAGCCACATGGTCTCCACTGCTCCTCATCTCTTTTAGGCTTTTGCTCAAATGGCGCATCCTCAATGAGGCTTTCTTTGATCACCCTCCATGAAGTGATCACACTTCCCAGGTTTAACGGCCCATTGCACTTGTGTAATTTATTGACAACAGACATTATTACATAGTTTACTTATTTGTGTTATCTGCCTTCCACTACTAGAATGTAAGTTATATAAAGATAGGGAATTTTATCTGATATATTAATTGCTAACTCTGAAAAGTAGAATGCATGGCCCACAGACAATGCTCAATAAATATTTGTTGACTAAAGAGAATGAATGAATTGTGCTGGAAATTAAAGTCTTTCTAATTTCCACAGATTTAATAATGACCTTGAAGTCTTAGCAATAAGACCTTTGACCTTGAAGTCTTGTCAAAATGTCTGTACTACCTCCTCTGCTCCAGCCAATGGAATCTGAATAAAGCCGTAGACTAATGGTTCAATTTGGCATGGCATTTTAGTTCTAACTCTGTGTTCCTGGGCTATATTACATTACTCCTAATATTAAAACTGGCCACCTTGTTCTGAATGAAAGAGCATTCTTATGAGAGCCTCTGGCACAAGAGTGTGGAGGAGATAGACGCACATATTCCAAAATGAATCTAAGTGGCTTTTATGGAAGCTCTGATAGAATCCAATGGGACAATGGCAGAAAAGTTCTAATTCTTTAGTGCTTCTTAATAGGCTTCCAACATGGACATTTGTAAGCATTTTCCTCCCTTGACTGTACGACAAATACAAAAGAAAGATGGAAAGTATTATATGGATAGAGGACTGGGACAAGGTGTGTTGTTGGAAGGCAGATGAAAATAAATGAACTTCCATTTTATTCCAAACACTTGGTAGACCTCATAAGTGTACCATATTAATAAGGATAATTGATTAGTTGATTTATCTTTTATATATATTATAGGTAATTGGTTTATCATAAAATTCAATAGAGAAACAAATTAAAGAATTATAATTCTTATTTAAGGAATTTATAGTACATGCTTTCTAGTATAATGAAAAGGAAGGTATTGTATGACTTCATAATGAGTGATCGAAAACTATCTGTCAGAGTTAGTACCACAGAAGTGCTGGCAGAAATAGCCCTTACGTAATTTTTGCAGACTTCATCTTGCTCTGAAATATTGCCATATTTATATTCAGTCTGAAGAGAAAAAATGTATTTCCCTTGAATAAGAAGTAATAAATGGGGACTATGATACATATGTGTGTGTATATATATATATATATATATATATATATATACACATATATATTTGGAAATCAGAAAAGGTAAGTGACAGAAAACAATGTATTTTGTATTTCAATTACTAGAGGATTTTATTATATCAGGATAAAGTCCTTGTTTTCATTCTGAATAACCACTCATTATCAAAAGTTATATCTATATCCTTGTATTAAAATTTTGAATTTCTGTTCTTTTCTTTCTTACACTCCACTTCTGACTGACTTCTTGTGAACATGACTTCTGATAATACTGACATTGTGCTCTTTAAACCCAAACTAGGACAATAAATAATATCAGTGATCATTCACTGGGACTCTGCCTAATGCCAGGCACTATGTTGGGTACTTTGCACATTTAATCACCCCAAATCTTACAGGGTAATTAGTTCTATCTCTATTTCATCAATGCAAAGCTTGAGGTTTGGAGATAACAAATCTAGGAAAGAGATGGAAAAGTTGAGGATTAAATAAAAATCTCTATGATTCCGAAGCCTATATTTTTTCCTCTATACCACAGTCAGTTCCTGAAACTATTTTTTTTGGATAAAAAAAAATGTTCCACATATGTATGTAACACATTAATATACAGAGAAGACAGTAGGAGAAGGTACATATTAAGTATTTATTATGTGCAAGCCTGTGTTTACTGCTTTCATTATAGTATTTCAAAGTAGAGAACTGTATGTCTTATCCCATTTTACAGATGAGAAAACTGAGTTAGAAGAGTTAGATAAGTATAAACAGCTATAAACAGCTATAAACAGCTATTTGGGACTCAAATCTTCCTGGCTGTAAATGGCACATCACTTAACACTAAAACTGGTAGAAATATTGAATAACAAATGTGCCTAAAAATGAGTATAAATCATTTTCATTGAATTAAAGCTACCTTCATTCTGGCTCAGGGAGACGTGAGTAGGTTGAAAATACAAATGAAATTACACTCTTTAGGGGTGTATGGGCGGCTCCATTGGTTAAGTTTCCAACTCTTGATTTCAGCTCAGGTTATGATCTCATAGTTTGTGAGTTTGAGCCCTGTGTCAGGCTCTGCACTATTAGTGCAGAGCCTGCTTGGGATCCTCTCTCTCTTCCTCTCTCTGCCCCTCCCCCACTCACGATCTCTCTCTCTCTCTCCTCTCTCTCTCTCTCTCTCTCTCTCAAAAATAAGTATTAAAAATTAAAAAAAAGACATTACAATATTTAGTAATTACTTTTCTATTTTCTCTATAATCCCTGCTTCAGTCTTAATACATAGCAATAGAGCATTTCTCTTGATTTCAAGACAATTATTGAATATGTTCCCAACTCAAATAATTTAAAAATGTAAATTTAACCAAAAAAATATTTTCCCGAATTATTTGGCCTAATTTAATTTAGACTTAAATTGGAATTTATTTACCAAATGTATAAAAGATACATTTATAGCGGCACCTGGGTGGTTCAGTTGGTTAAGTGACCACTTGGTCTTAGATCATGATCTTGTGGTCCCTAGGTTTGAGCCCAGCATTGGGCTCTGTGCTGACAGTTCAGAGCCTGGAACCTGCTTCGGATTTTGTGTCTCCCTCTCTCTGCCCCTCCTCTGCTTGCTCTCTATCTCTCTCTCTCAAAATAATAAACATTTTTAAAAAATTTTTATGTTGTTATTGTTTTTTTAATTTTTAACGTTTATTTATTTATTTTTGAGAGAGGGGGAGAGAGAGAGAGAGAGAGAGAGAGAGAGAGAGAGCGCACATGACCAGGGGAAGAGTAGAGAGAGAAGAAGACACAGAATCCGAAGCAGGTTCCAGGCTCCGTGCTGTCTGCCCAGAGGGTGACACGGGGCTCAAACTCATGAACCAGGAGATCATGACCTGAACTGAAGTCAGACACTCAACAGACTGAGCCTCCCAGGCACCCCAAGCATTTTTAAAAATTTTAAATAAAAGATACATTTATAGAGGAGAATGAAAAATTTAAGTTGAGATGAAAGTGAGGCTATAAAATTTCCTTTTGCATGTTGAAAAGCTCTTCTAGATTTGAAAACAACTTTCTTATGATGCTTCTATTTACCCCCCTTTCAAACAGCAGTGTACTGTTAACATCAGCTGCACAGATTCAAAATGGTAGCCATTTAAACAAATTTTTTAAAGATTTATTCATTTTTGAGAGACAGAGTGTGAGTGGGGGAGGGGCAGAGAGAGAAGGAGACACGGCATCCAAAGCAGGCTTCTGGCTCTGAGCTGTCAGCACAGAGCCTGATGTGGGGCTCAAACTCACAAAGCATGAGATCATGACCTGAGCCAAAGTCAGGCGCTTAACTGACTGAGCCACCCAGGCGCCCTTAAAATGATAGCCATTTTAACTGAGCATTTTCAGAGTAGTTGAGATGCCTTATTTTATAACCATGTCTAGAGAAGCCCCGTGTCGCAGAGTAATCCTTATGCCTAGGAGGGCAGAACTAAGGTAGCTATTGGAGTATTCACACTGGAATTTCTGAGCTATGGGATGAAGATCATCAGATCATTAACATTCGGCAAACACCCCATTCGGGTTGAATTCACTTGGAAGCAGAGGTGAATTAGAACTAGCCTCTACGAGTATCTCTTCTGGACAAAAACAATGAGACTGACACGGCTCTAATGGCCCTGCCTTGGTCTGGGTTCCACACGAACTCCTTTTGTCCCTTCCACACAGTCACTCGCTTCAACCATGCCCTGCACATCTTGCTTGCAAGAGAAGTAAGTGCAGAGAAAAGCAAGCAGAACTCCTCGAAAGACTGTTTCATGATTCCTGAAGGTTTCTTGAGGTGGGTGAGATCAGTTCTTTCTGTAGGTGGAGAAACAAAACAGCCACACGTGCATGATCAGACTGCATTCTTGTGAAACGAAGTTGAGATCAGAAGACTGTGAGTTGAGTGCCACATCACTGTCAAAGGAATTACATTATTACTGAAAAGATGATGAAAATCTATATTATTATTATTCAATACTTTTGGCATTTCATAGAGAAATGTATTTAACTGTAACAGAAAATAGAGAATAGAGGACCAGAGACTATCAATTTGTTGATGGAATGTTGCTAAGGTCTACTGCCTGGAAATGTGGACATTGAAAGTACTATTTCAACTCTTCAAAGATCTTATTGAAACATCGTTTTCTGTCTGAGGACAAGGTAACTCCCCTCACTGGGGAAGAAGGCAGAATTGGCTCTGGC
This sequence comes from Panthera pardus, assembly GCF_024362965.1. Lineage (NCBI taxonomy): Eukaryota > Metazoa > Chordata > Mammalia > Carnivora > Felidae > Panthera > Panthera pardus. The sequence goes on from NW_026526688.1 coordinate 121,094,440, forward strand.
TTCCTTCCACCGCCCCTAATTGCTAGAAGAGTCCAACAGTGAAATAGTCTTCTCGTGAGGTGAAGACCTAGCTTAGGCAACTAAATTTCAGAAGACACCATTTACCATCATTCCTTTATTAAAATGTGCATTACATTTTACAATATTTCACTGCTGAATGCTTTACTTTTTTTTGTTTTTTTTCATTTTAAATCCAGTATAATTAACATACAGTGTTATAATAGTTTCGGATGTACCATCTGGTGATTCACTAATTCCATACATTCCTTGTATCTCATCATGATAAGTGTACTCTTTAATCCCCATCATCTATCTCAACTCATCTCCCCACTCATCTCCCCTCAGTTTGCTCTCTATAGTTAAGAGTCCATTTCTTGGTTTGTCTCTCTCTTTTCCTTTGCTCATTTGATTTGTTTCTTATAGTCTACATATGAGTGAAATCGTATAGTATTTTTCTTTCTCTGACTGACTTACTTCACTTAGCGTATACTCTCCAGCTCTAACCATATTGTTACAAATGGCAAAATTTCATCCGTTCATGTCTTGTGGCTGAATAATATTCCACTGTGTATATATACCACTTCCTCTTTATCCATTCATCTATCGATGGACACTTGGGCTGCTTCTATAATTTGGCTACTGTAAATATTGCTGCTATAAATATAAGGTACGTGAGTTCCTTTCAATTAATGTTTTTTGTTGTTGTGGTTGTTTTTGTTTTTGTATTTTTGGAGTAAATACCCAGTAGTGTGATTAGTGGATTATAGGGTAGCTCTATTTTTAACTTTTTGAGGAAACTCCATACTGTTTTCCACAGTGGCTGCACATATTTGCATTTCCACCAACACTGCACAAGTGTTCCTATTTCTCCACATCTTTGCCGACATGTTTTTTTTTTATGTTTTTGATTTTAGCCATTCTGACAGGTGTGAGGTGATATCCCATTACAGTTTTGATTTGTGTTTCCCTGATGATGAGTGATGTTGAGCATCTTTTCATGTGTCTATTGGCCATCTGGATGTCCTTTTTGGAGAAATGTCTATTCATATCTTCTGCCCAATTTTAAATGGGATTTTTTTTTTTGTTATGGGGGGTGTTGAATTGTATAAGTTCTTTACATATTTTGGATACTAACCCTTTATCAGATATGTCATTTACAAATATCTTCTCCCATTCTGTAGGTTGTCCTTTAATTTTGTTGGTTGTTTCCTTCACTGTACACAATTTTTTTTTATTTTGATATAGTCCCAGTAGTTGATTTTTACTTTTATTTTCCTTGCCTCAGGAAACCTATCTAGAAAAGTGTTGCTATAGCTTATGTCGAAAAAACTACTGCCTGTGCTCTCTCCTAGGATTTTTATGGTTTCAGGTCTCACATTTAGATATTTAATCCATTTTGAGTTTATTTTTGTGTATGTGTAAGAAAGTGGTCAAGTTTCATTCTTTTGCATATAGCTATCCAGTTTTCCTAGCACCATTTCTTGAAGAGAGTATTTTTCTCCCATTGGATATTCTTTCTTCATTTGTCAAGGATTAATTGACCATATAAGTTGTGGGTTTATTTCTGGATTTTCTAAACCTAACCAAAAAGGTAAAAGACCTGTACTATGAAAACTGTAAAACATTGATAAAGGAAATTGAAGGTGACACCAAGAAATCAAATGGCATTCTGTGCTCATGGATTGGAAAAACAAATATTGTAGAAATGTCTATGCTTCTCAAAACAATCTAGTGAATGTTTTACTTTTGCAAAGTTTTCATTTTGCATTTGCTTATAAAGTAATTATCCTCCATATGCTTTTGAATTTTAATTCTAAATGCAAATTTAATAATATTACTATTTGTGTTATTGTTCAAAAAACTTTAAAAATTCATGAATATAACCTAATCTGCATTTCTCCTGTTTCCAAAAACTTGCAGACATAGGCCATTTTGACTTAGCTCAGAGCAAAAGACCGAAAATGATCAGATTACACCTCCAAACTCGCTTCCTATCCAAAGGCTGTGAATTCTGAGACTGATTAATCATGTTTTAGTTTGGGAGTAAGGGTGCTCATTAACATCATACCAGTTTTTTGCAAAATTATACTTATGCACTCTTTTGTCCTTAAAAAATATTTTAAATTTTACTTCTGGAATTCAAACATAAGAGAATAGGAAAGACAGTTACTTCTTAGGGTAATACAAAAGGAAAGAGAACTTTTGGCAAGGTTGATAGAGTCTGCCCATAAGAGATTTTTTTTTTTTTAACCGTCATTACATCTCCAGTCCTCTATTTGTTTCTAATGTCTTATTCTTCCCATTTGTAACCTAGGACAAATATTCAAAGTTAGATGATTTCTACCAATAAGCAAAGCAAACTCCCAGAATCCCCAGTTAATCACAAATTTTCTCAAGAGTCGCTTTCCTGGGTTGGGAGGATGTCATCTAACTGGTGAGGAAAGTAAAAAACTTCTTCTCTCATTTACGAAGAGTGAGAAGTTTAGCTATCCCCAGACAATGGCAAATGCAGCAATACTCTCTCAAGTCTTCTGATCCTGAAACTTGCCATGCCTTTAATTTTTATTTTATTATTCTATTTGCATCTTGCTTCTGTACAGAACACAAATGATCAATGTAAAATCACAAGCTTCTTTTCATACTTTCCTTCCACATGTTTATCTTTAAGGCGATTATTATTTTTTTCTATTTCTTCCCCATTTTCATTACAATAAATAGAAAATTCTAAATCTCCCTCATTGCTAAACGATAATCTGAATCACAGGACAAATTTGCAAGATCAATAACATCATCTTCATACACAAAGGAAAGGAGATTATTCTTATCACTCTATTATTAAACATTTAGCAATTATAATTTCACCATAGAAAAGAAGGTAACTATTCTGATAGAAGAAGTCATATTTGCATGGTACTACTTGGAAGCTATTTGGAGTGAGGAGCATTCTATCCCAGTTTTTCTCTGCTAAAGTTAGAGAGCTTTCAGGTATTTTTGAATGGGAAACACAGGTTGTTTTTTGTTTCATTGTTTTCTTTTTTTTTTTTTTTTTTTCCCTTCAGCCCCTTACTATTGCTATCTGGAGAGGATAATGTCTCATAAAGAAAATTAAGTGGGTGGTTGGTATGACTGAATGATTCCCTTCTGTCAGCCCATGGGCAAGAATGGAGTTGAATTTAACCTTTAGTTTCCAAGGTTAGAGAAAGATTAGATAAATGGGAAACAACCACTCCTCCCATATCCTGTTCATGGAATGTAGGAAATGACTAAAATAGGGACCAAAGGAAATTTACTGCTCAAACATATCAAGAATTAGGTTCCGCAATACTTAAAAAAAAAAAAAATACCAAACACTATTGTAAGAAAGAATTCTATTTTCAAGATGAATCATGTGATTCTGGAGTTTCTGAAAAACAATTTTATTTTCCAGTTTGTATTTGTCATTGAATAAACACAGAATCATATTTATTCAATGGAAACCTATTATTTGGTTTCCTTAGAGTAAATAAAATCATCAAAATGCTGCTGACTCATTCCCCTGGCTGTTGAGTAATTTGCTGTTTGCAATCAATAAAAATTTACATCTCCTAACACTGGTTCCAAAATAGTGTCAAAGATCAGCATTGTTTTAGATTATAAACTGAGAATCCATAGATGTGATTTGGGCAGATTTTTGCATACCCAGCATGTAGTGCGCCACTAAACACTCTTGCCTGCTTTATTTGTGTTTAATAATGGCAGAGAAAGAATAAAGTAAAACATTGGTTAAACGTACACATCTACAAACTGGAAGCTTTTCTTGTACATCCATAAGTCCATAGGTCTCTTACCTAGCTTCCCTTAGGGCCAAGTAAAGGATGCACCCAACTAGGCCACGAGGAAAATTGAAGGAGACCTAGCTTTATTTGTTACTCACAAGCTGTTCTCCTGATCAGGGGACTTGACCTTGCCCTTACTTCAAGAGCCTGAGCTGGCAGTGGTCCCTCTTTCAGAATTTGTTTCCTTACACCAGCCTATAAATAATCTTTGCACAGGAAAGATTTGATTCCAATCCCTACTTTAAAAAAAGATCGAGTACTGATTTTTATTACTTTTAAGATTCTCCGTATCCCCACTCCTCCCATATTATCATTACTGCTCTTCTGTAAATCTGCCCCACATCCCTCAATTTTTATGGTCAGCACCAGCCAGTGAGCAGTGGGGGGGGGGGGGGGGGCAAGCAGTGATAATGATAATGACTGATAAATCAAAATGGGTGAAAAAAGTCAGGTTTGTTTTTGGTTACTTACTTATTTTTAGAAAGGGAGAAGGATGAATAGAAAAGTCCTTTCTAAAGGGTGGCAATAAAGTTTGGGGATCAAAGTCATTCTCCTAGTTGTGTCATCTCCACAGGGGTGGACAGGTGAATATGAGATTTATGGACGCTGTGCGTTCTTTACTTACAAGAAATCTGTTAGAGGAGGACATTGAGGAATAAAGTTACCTTTGGTTGCAAATCCAGTGCAGAACTGTGATGCTGCTCTGGGTTCTCTACTTTAACTGTCCCCACTACCAATGCCGGTGTGAGGAGGGCTAGCGGGGTCACAGCAATTCCCGAGATGGCACACTTCTTTTGAGCAGGTGGGGGTTCAGTATTACACCTCGTGGGAGCTGAAACTTCACCTCATTCTCTCTCTCTAGTCTCTCTCCATTTCTCTCTCTCTCTCTGTCTGTCTCTTCTCTTCCTCCTGCTCCCCCCTTCTCACCTTTCCTCCACCATTTCGTGAGTGGGGCAGTGCTGTCCTCATTCCAGACTGTTGTCCAGGAGTGGTTAAGGGGAATATCCTTTATTTTAAGAATCCTTTGTAGCCACTAAGGAAACTTGGCAGAAATTAAGAGGACTTACTGAGGCTGCAAATTAAAAATGTATTCACATTATGAATTCACAGGAAGAGAAAGAGAAATGCCAACAATCACATGAAAAGAAGTTCTACCTCACTTATAATAAGAAGGAAATTAGAACAATGTGATACAAATTTTCACCCTTCAGACACTAAAAGATTAAATAGGCAGTATTACCTAGTATTGGAGTGGATGGAGGCTCGTATGTAAGAACTTTCCTTTGCATAACAATTTGGCACCATCCATTAAAACATAGGGTGCACATGCTCTTGGACTCAATTTCATTTCTGAGGACTTTTTCTGATGATCTACTAATTGAAGCAGATATGCATGCAAGGAAAGATATGCGTGCAAGTATGTTTAATGCAACATAAATATGCTTATTTTTATGATGCATTAATATATAATTATACGCACACTTTGTATTACATTTTTTAAATTGGAGAAAACTTTTTTGTTCATCAAGAGACTAATTACATAAAATACAACATAACCATGCAGTAGATTTTATTGTAATAGACCTATTGTATAGTTTTCATTATGGAAAAAAAAGGCAGCTAATAACGAGTGAAAATAAGATACACACATGTGCACATGTGCACATGCGCGCGCGCGCACACACACACACACACACACACACACACACACATATATATTAGAGCTATATAAACACAAGAAAATATTCATGGTAGTTGCCTCTGGGGAGTGAGAATGAATATCAGAGGCACTTGATTTTTTTAAATAAAGAAAATTGGATTGGAGGAAATAGTAATTTTTTTTCTTGTGGTCAAACCTGGTTTTCTATATTTTTTCTTTCCAAATTTGTTTTTGAATTTAATAACTGACAATTTTCTTTTCTAATAAACTCCCGATTACAGTGTTTACAAAAGAGTTACACTATATTGTTCTTGTGATTGTAATAAATCATGAAAAAGTGCTCCCAGCAAAAGCTCCAGGCCAGACTATGAGACTCCTGGAGACAATGACTTTGCTACTGCCTGAGGGCACTGCCCATAACTAGCTCCCCAAAGAAAATTGAGTTTCTTGTAAAAAACCTTTCTCCAGATACCATGTCATAAAGTTCTGAAAACCTGTTTTATTTACTGCATAACCGAAGATATGTCATACAGTTACAAAACGCCACATAAATTTAACACTTCAATGTGTTTTGGTTATTTGGCTACTAGAGAAAAACAATGCTTGGCTAAACATTTCCATTAAATGAGAATCTCTCTTTTCTTCCCCCATTCAGGAAAAGGTAATTAACATTAATGAAAATGACACCAGACATTTATATAAGGCTCTTAAGCCTTGATGTAGTGTTGTGGTATTTACTAGATATTTTTAGGAATCACTTTATCCAATAATGCTATAGACCTCTCGTGTGGAAACACTTAGCAGCTTCTGACATGACTCAGCTACTTAAATCAGGAAGTAAAGATCTCATACTTTTATGACCCCACTAAGATACCCACAGTTTGTATAATTACATTTGATATCTGCCTTCAAAAAAGACAAGATCTATGTATCTCTCTATCTATCTTGTCTGTCATCGATCTGAGAGAGAGAGAGAATAAGACAGAAGCAGAGAGAAAAGGAGAAATGGGAGAGAAAAAGGGAAAGAGAAAGGAAAAAGGGAATCCAGAGGAAAAGAGAAGGAATTAAAGAAATAAAAAAGAAGGAAAAAAGAGAAATCAAAACCTGTAAAAAAGAAAGCAGGATTATATTGGAAATTTTTACTGGACCTTTTAAAAGACCATTTTGTCTAAGCCATTGATGTTATGGTTGTGGAAACTGAAACCCAGAGGTGTTTCTTAAGATTATAGAGAGTCAGGATGACATTGACAGTGATAGGAGATCCTAATTTTCCCTCTCCCACCTTTTACTTTATACTACTTATGTTATTTATCTTAATAGTTAAATAAGAGTAAAATTACAAGATGAAAATTCAGCCTTGTTTACACAGCACAAACCACCAAGGCTCTGAATGCGCTCATAGATATACACTGTGTAACTCTACTCGTCCAAACTTGCAGCAAATATTTTGGGTGGCTATTATATGCAAGATATTGTGCTCAATTCTAGGCATACTGTGGCTAACAAGAAATTAGGCCCCTGTGTTCATGGTGTTTCAGTACCACGATATCTTACCTGCTTGATAGAGGTTAAGGTTTCTCTCTAAATAATAATCTGGGAAATCTTTCAGGCAGCCTTGCCTCTGTCAACTATTTTCAATTATTATTGTGGCAAAGCTAGAGAATCCTTATGCATGCTGGTTTGTTGACCTGACTTCACACTGCCTTTCCCCTAACTAATCTTTTCTGGATAGAACTGGCTGGAGAACAGATCTATCCCCCTTTAAATTTCCTTTATGGATGACTTTACAGCATTAAACACTTTGCCTTAGAGTAAAGTACATTTATTTTATTTTATTTTATTTAGACTCGTCTAAACCCAGAACATGCAGTGAGCAGTTGGCAACAACAGCACACTACCCCCATTCCAGATGGACAAAACCATATGTTGCAAGAGCCCCCTACAGTGCCAATCTCTCTCTGCTCTAGAAGGCAAACCAATCCATCTCTAAAATCTTCAGTGCTGATTCTAAATCTAGTTGCTTTGAAGTCCTCGGGAACATTCCATTCTCTCAAGGGTTCTGTAGATAAGTACAACTTCATATCCGGCACACTGGCAACCTAAAAATACCTCTATCTAGGCTTGGGTAAGTTTAGGATCTTTCCCCAAGAAATTTTGAAGGCTGGTGACAGTTTTGGGAAAATGGAGGAGAAGCTTTCAGATGGCAAAAATTATGTAGCATGAAAATTTACCAATTCTTTACTTTACTCTTGCCACTATTCCCTCAACTTTTTAGTGTCCATCATCACATATTCATGGTAAGGATGTCTATTTCCAAATGACTTTTACATCACTTAAAATGTTTATCAGTACTGTTTTTCAATTCTTTCTTGGCCAACCATTTGATTAACAGATTCAACTCTCCTCTGTAAGAAAGTGCCCAGGGAGGAATAATTGGCTTATTCTGAAGGATTTAGTAAAGTTCATTATTCCCCCTAACCAGAATGCAATCAAGAATAGCAATAAAGTTTTCCCACTCCATAGCAGTTCTCTTTATCCACAGGGTTGACTCGGGTTTCAAATGTGGGTCTTTTCGTGTTAAACTGTATGAGGGGAGGGCACATTATTGCTAGAGTTTTCATAGGATTGCAATTTAGAATATTCAGTCAGGAAATTGCTCTGTGTGTGTGAAATTGAAATGTAGGATTGGGCTTGAGCCTTTAATGTGAAAAATGTGTCCAAAATTTGAACTAGGTGAGTTTTAAATATCATCCACTATTCATTTTGGAAAATCCCTTCATTTTTTAAATAGGAAATTAAGTCTTTCTACTTAAGTAATTTTCTCTACCTCAGCAAACATTTTTTGAGTGTTTTACCAGGAGCAAGACAGTCTACTTTGTTCAATCGGGGATTAAAATCAACAACTCCGGCACTGATAACTGAGAAACTTACTGAGAAAAATAAGCAATACACCGACATCTCTATATCTCTACCAAGAGACAAACTGAGTTGAATTCTAAAAGAAAGACATAAATGTTATAGGAGGATGGAAACGGAGGTAATTAAATTTGATTAGAAATATAAAGGATCACTGGAAGAAAGGTGCAATTTGAACAGCCCCGAAGGAAAAATCTTCTAGGCAATGACCTCCAAAAGACTTGTCAAAAATTTTAATTAAGTACAATTGGATCAATTACAAAGACAATATTAACTATTTATTTATTTATTTATGTGAAAGTTCAAAGCTTTATGTATAATAGCCCCAAACTGGGAAAAAACTAAATGTCCATAAACAGATGAATGGATAAGCAGATTGCAATATACCCATGCATGGAACACTATGCCGCAATAAAAAAAAACAAACCATGAACTATTGACACACACAACAAAATGGATGGGTCTCAAAACAGCTATGCAATTGAAAGTAGACAGAACAAAGTAGATACTACATGATTCCATTTATTGAAAATTTAAACTCCCATAAAACCAATTTACAGACTATTCTACAAAGTTCAAATAATTCAATAGTACCAGAAAACAGATCAGTGGTCACCTGGGGCTAGGAGGTGGGGACAAAGGAGGAAGGGGATAACAAAAAGCCATGGTGAAACTTTTGGGAGTGATACTTATGTTTGTGATCTTGTAATGAAGCTTTCATGGGTGTATGCATGTCAAAACTTATCAATCTTGAAATATGTATAGTTTATTGTAGTTATCATTCCTTAGTAAAGCTATTTATTTATTTTTTTAAGTTTATTATTTTGACAGAGACAGAGAGAGTGAGTGGGGGGAGGGGCAGAGAGAGAGGGAAAGAGAAAATCCCAAGCAGGCTCTGTGTTGACAGCACGGAGCCTGATATGGGGCTTGAACTCATAAACCATGAGATCATGACCTGAGCCGAAACTGAGAGTCAGCTGCTTAAAAGGGACTGAGCCACCCAGACACCGCATCAATGAAGCTATTTAAAACAAAGTTCATCTAGGGAGTTCAAGGTGAGAGACCTCAGCTACTGATGGTATTTGTAATCCACTTAGAACTTAGTAGCTCTTAACCCTGGCTACATATTACCGTCACTGGGGAATGTGAAAAATATTTGTACCTGGGCTTTCTCTGTAGAAATGTTTATTTACTGGTTTAGTATGTGACCCTGGCATTAAAATATCTTTTACTATTTTAACTCATTACTTGAAATATTTATTTTTTCTAATGAGCTCCCAATTTTTTTTTTTCGATGTGTGATGGTTAATTTTATGTGTCAACTTGACCACAAGGTGTCCAGATCTTAGGTCAAACATTATTCTGGGTGTGTCTGTGAAACTGTTTCAGGATGAGATTAACACTTGAATCAGCAGAATAAGTAAATTGGGTTGCCTTCATCCAATCAGTTGAAGGCCTGAATGGAACACAAAGACATGCCTTCCTGGTAGTTAAAGGGAACTCCAGGTACCTGACTGCTTCAGCTGGACATTGGTGTTTTCCAGACTTTGGACTGGAACTTACACCATCTGGATCTCTTGGGTCTCCAGCTTGCTGACTGCAGATGGTGGGACGTATTAGCCTCTGTAATCACTTATAATCAATCTCTTAAGCCACTTATAATCAATCTCTCTCTCTCTCTCTCTCTCTCTCTCTCTCTCTGTCTGTCTCAATCCCTCTCTCTTGATTCTGTTTCTCTGGAGGACCTCAACTGAACATAAATGCATATATATAATGTATATATAATTTATATATTGAGGTTACACAAGACGACTTGACTTTTTCCCACTAATAGAGATATATGTTCAAATGTACCACTCTTTGATATTAGAACTGTGATGATACTTTCATTTCAAAACTCAGGAAGTGACAGTTGGCCACTGCCTACAGGTATTACCTCTTTAAAGATAAATTTGATTTTCACTTTTCCTTAAGACTTCTACTCAGATGCCTCTTCCATTGCCCCAGTGGCTGAGAATTAATAAAGACTTAAATACAAGTGGAAAATGAAAGAAAAGTCATTGAAAACTTGTAATCCTCACCACAGACCACCACCACCACCAGAGCAACAATAGCAAACATAAAAAAAAAAAAAAAAGAAAAAAAATCAGGCTTCTAAATGACAGATTTCTGCCATGATCAAAGCTCCCAACATGCCTATAAGAATTCTAGACACTCTCCTATTCACAATTCACTTCATAAAATAATCACAGTCCACTACAAAACATATACACATGCTTCTCATGTCCTTTGCCTCAAGTTTCTCTAGTATCTCCAAATGACATGTTTATCTTAAATCCTGGTATACTGGAGCTAGTGATGGCCGTTTTGTTATCTTTAAAATTAATGCCAACACCCCCCCCCCCACACACACACACAAATCTACCTTTGCTACTTGCTAAGTACCTGCCTAAGAGTTCTGGTTTCTTGTTTGAAGGACTAGGATTATGCTGTTGCCACAAAATCACGGTGGATGGCAGTGGCTGAAATTTTACCATACCTGTATGAGACAAGAAGTGGTGCTGTTCCCATCAGTGAGCCACCTTCTAGTACTGCTTTAACAATAAGTGTAACATTTGGGACACCTGGGTGGCTTTTTCAGTTAAGCGTCCAACTTTGGCTGAGGTCATGATCTCCCAGTGGTTCATGAGTTGAGCCCTGCATCAGGCTCTCTGCTGTCAGTGCAAACCCGACTGCAGATCCTCTGTCTCCCTCTCTCTGCCCTTCCCCCCCCTTCTCAAAAGTAAATAAAACATAAAAAAAATTAAGTATAACAAACAAGGATTGTATGCATAAATAAGAAAAGATATATCTATGCTGTCAGAATAAGAGATGTGATGGGTATTCCAGGTCAAAGGAAAGGCAAGTACAAAGAAATGAACAGTGAAAAGACACAGTATGTTTGGAAACCCAAGTAGTCAGCTTTGTCTTACGATACGTGATGTTTAGAAGGAATAGTGGTACAAAAGGCTGATAGAATTAGAGGAAACATATTGACTAGATTCTTATTTATCATTGTAGGAGATATAATGATATTTTATAGGCTCCTGGTTCTCAACTTGGTGCTAAGGGATCTGTCCCACCATAGGCATTGATATTCTAGTGACAATCTGTATCAGGTCCCACTTTCTCATGCCTACATATTTTAATTACTATTAACTGTTTCCTTACTAGTTCAGAAGTAAAATTTAGAAAGAATCATTTTCTTTGTTTTGATCAATTACATACAATTGGAGCAGAGAGGAGAGTTTCAGGGTAAGCTCAATCTGCCATCTTAACTCAGAAGTCTCTGAAATCATTCTTCACACAGAAATTAATGCCATTTTTTTAGGTAATGTCACATTCATGTCAAAAACTCTTCAATAGATCCACATATCTTACCTTTCATTCATGATTTAATACCCTACAAGAGCTGGCCCCATGTCTTTCCTTGTAAATCTCCCCCATACCTACATGTTCTGGGCTCCATACATTTCCTCTCCATTAGTCTTTTTTTCTATTTATCAAATATACCAGGATTTTTTTCATCCAGACACTTCACTTTGTTCTTCTGAAAATTCTTATCCCTCCAGTCTTCATATGATTGGCTATTCTGGTCTTTCAGAGATGTTTTCTCCAGTCCCTCTATCTAATGAAGCACTACTTTGTTACATTCTTCACAGTACGTAAGAATATCTGAAATCATTTATTCACTTATTTTTAGCTTGATGGGACCACCGTAGCATAATTTTGACCAAATGAGCTAGCAAATGAATACTTGGTAAGGTAGTAAATAAAGATTTAGAAGATAAAGATTAGATTCGATAAAGGCAATAGTGCCTAAATTAAAGAAACCATGTAATATTTACTTAGAATCCAGCCCCAAGTTAAAGAGATTCTACATTACTTATTTAGAATTCAATCCATCCAGAAATTACCTGAAATAAACTAAGATAGTTGGTGGGGAAAATAGAAACAAGAAATAAAAATAGTTTTCAGGAAAGCATCATCAATATTGGTAGTTGATATGGGGGGGAACCATATGTTAGATACATTAAAAAATTGATTTGAGACCTGAGTTCTGACTACCAGGCAAGATAATTATGTCATTAAAAGAGACTGGAAAAATCATAAAAGGGCATGTTTGGACGAGAAAATGCATTTAGTATAGAACACATTGAGTGACTGCTCAGCAGGACCCCCAGGTGGAGCTGTCCAGTGTGCTGCTGAAATTATGGGCTTGAGGGTTAAGGACACAGGTTTGGAGACACAGATCTGGGAATCAACCTCACACAGGTGATAACTGAAGCCATGAGAGCCCAGAGGATCACGTAGAGCATTTTATCCTTAACCTTCTAGACAGTTACAGGAATCATCCCTGTGGAAAACCTTTTCTTGGGAATTTGTAGGTCTCTCACATACATCAATGAAAAAGGCTTTGATTTAAAATGAAAAATTGCTGACCTTTAGACACTAGTATGGGGCACTGATATTTTTTTCCTAGGTATTTCATGAGTATGTTGCTTTGATAAATGTTGGCCAAACCTACAACTCTGGGTTAAGGGAGTATGGAATACAGCATGCTAAGCCTATATTTAAGCAGCACTGATAAAGAACCCAATGGATAATAAGGAAATACTCATTTTAATGCTAATGTTCATATTTATTTAAAGAAGCTATTTACTATTTTTGTGTGAGAAACCAATCTAGCATGATTCAGGCGATTTTTCAACAGAACAGAGATCGCCATTAGTCAAAGTTTCTTATTGCCCACATTATGATTCTCTTCACAATGTGTTTGGAAACAGCAGATACAGGACAGCAAATCATTACAATACAACCATGCATTCTGATTATCTTGGTGCCTTGAAATGAGACATTTTTCACTTCTCCTAAGGTCTGTTTTGGAATTTAACCATAAATGTGTTAGGAAGAAATGAGAACACAAGCTTTTGAAGTGGAATTTAAAAAGTTATCAGAGATTTATTGTTTAGTTTCTCAAAATTATAATGAACTGAATTTTCCTATTTGTTTTTGCTGTATTTTATATTAACTGTCCATCTCTGGCTGATCTCTGCATTATTCCTGAATGCTGATATTAGCTGATCTTTGGACATCTGGACTTTGTTATCTATGACATTTCTCCCATACATGACCTTTGAAACAGTGCAATTTTAAAAGGTGCCCACTGTTTTGGCTGGTATCTATAACTACTTCACAGTATAAATAGACCCCAAAAAATTAAGTTTTCCTTCCAAATTCCAGTTTATAGCCTGATAAAACTGTGATGTTACGGGCATTTTAAATCACTGAAATTACTTTAGTACTCAGGGAAATAACTAAAAGTGACATTAGATTTTTATATGCATTGAGAATACTGCTTTCATAATTCTGTAGGTATGAATCATATCTAATGTTTCAGATACCTGGGAGGATATCCTTAAGAAAATAGAGGGGAAACTTCACTTGATAGTTAAATAGATACATATAATTAGATACATATTATACATAATAGATACATATTTAGATCTTCTAAGGAGAAACACCACAGTAAAGGATTAAAGGAATTTGACAAGTACAAGGCAAGAAATGAATTGCGACTATGGATTTGAAAAGTAGTTGTAAGAAAATATTTGCAAACTTGAAAAAAGTAGTCAATATTTGTTTCAGAAAGGTTCAGGCAATTTCAAGACTTGCCTTGAAGGTAATGTTAATAACTTGTGAGGAAAAGTGAACAATAAGGTATTAAAACTGTGCCTTCCTAACACTATGATTCACTCACTGAGAGTTAAATCTGATTTTGATTACATATGAAATAAAACAAAAATTTGAGATCATATTTTTAAAAAGAATAACAAAGAAACAAAATGTAACACTTGTTTAAATGATTTTTTTTTTAATTTGGAGGTAATTATAGGTTCACGAAAGTAGAATCTACATACGACATGCACATTTTTAATGATTCAAATGTCTGATAAATAAATGTCTAGAATTCATGTCAGATGGCATTCAAATGTCAGATATTCAAATGAAACTCAATATCAATATTAATGATACTTATTTTAAATAGATTTTAGAGTGAGGAGCCAATGTGGTGGACCCAGGCTGTCCCCTTTAGTCTGAGCTGGCAGTATCACCCCATCTCTTTCTGATTTCTGCTCTCCTTTGACTTTTTACATATGCAGTTGAAGCCATGCATACACATTTTAATTAGAATTAAATAAAAATAGTCATACTTTCTAGATAAAAATAAAACAAAGGAAGGGGTTATTGACACAATATCTGTCACTGGATTTTTTCAGCAACCACCAATTAAGTAGCAAAACACATGCCCGAAAATAACTTGGGAACTTCAGCATTATGTTTAAAAGGTATTGAAAATCATTATTGAGTTTCTTAGCCACATTGCTTTTCCCCTTTAAACTTTAGTTTTAAGGAAAGGGAAAGGAGGCTTTTGTTATAACCCTGTATATCATAGCCTAAGAATGTAAATAATGAGACCGCTGTGGGGAAGGGTGGAACCAGAATAGAACCAGTAATTATTTAAATGTCTTCAAGTACAGTAGAGATTCTTTATCAACTACTGGGTGAAAGGGATTGTATCCTGGTAATAGCAAACTGAGTAATTAGAGCTAAATCCTCTCACTGAAGATAACTGAAAGAGCTTGAAGAAATATTAATATGAAAGCAAAAACAATAAAAACCCTGCAACCAAACAAAAACTAACAAGATAGTTATATTTGGTCATCAAAAATCTAGAAGATGATTTACTCAACCAGAATCTAGAAATAAGCAAGAAGCTGGAGGAGAAAGCCTAAAACAAAATCCGTTTTGTCCAGAAGGTCATTTATCCAACAGGGAGAAGCAAGTGAAACTGCACTTTGGTTTTAGTAGTTTGGCAGGATTCAGAAGAAAAAGAAAGAAAGAAAGAGGGAAAGAAAGAAAGAGGGAAAGAAAGAAAGAAAGAAAGAAAGAAAGAAAGAAAGAAAGAAAGAGAAAGAAAGAAAGAAAGAAAGAAAGAAAGAAAGAAAGAAAGAAAGAAAGAAAGAAAGAAAGCAAGCCAGCATCGTTCATCAAGGTAAGGAGATGAGACCCACAGGGCTAGAGTCTCATAGGAAATGTGAACCAGAAGTAACCTAGGTTTGTTGCATGTCTCTTGGATCATTTGGTGACCACAAAATGGATGAGAAACTTCTTGATCCTGAACTAATACTCTCCCAAAGGCCTGGCAAAAACCACAAATGTCCTCTCTAGAGGGATGTATAATCCTCCTGATCCTCAAATTATTCCTTCAAATAATTTTTTCCAAATAATTTTCTGTCAAGGATAACAACAAAACACATAAGGAAACAAGGCATCTGTGATGAATGAGAACCAAAAAAAAAAAAAAAAAAAAAATGCAATAAAAACGCACAAACACTTCAGCTATTGACACAGTATAAAACAACAATGTTTAGGGCCTCCTGGGTGGCTCAGTCGGTTAAGCGTCCGACTTCAGCTCAGGTTATGATCTCGCGGTCCGTGAGTTCAAGCCCCGCGTCGGGCTCTGTGCTGACTGCTCAGAGCCTGGAGCCTGTTTCGGATTCTGGGTCTCCCTCTCTCTGACCCTCCCCCATTCATGCTCTGTCTCTCTCTGTCTCAAAAATAAATAAACGTTAAAAAAAAATTAAAACAACGTTTCTTATTTAAAAAAAAAAGAGCTTGAAAATGTCTATAGAGTACAAAGGATATCAAGGTGACATAACAAATTTGAAAACTAACATCTGTAGAATTGAATTAGATGATACTTAAAATTAAAAACTCAGTGGAAGAATTTCAGAGTAACTAAATTTAGATAAACATAGTTGAAGAAAGAATCAATGAATTGCGAGTAAAGTCAGACAAGTTAACGAGACTTCAGTTAAGGGAGGCAAATACAAAACAAAAAGAGAGTGTTAAAAACAGAATGTTGAAAAAGAAAAATGTAACATAAATTGAATTGTAATCCCAGGGAGAGAGGCGAGAAAGAATAGAACAGAAACACCATTTAACAAAATGATAACTGAGAATTTTCCATATGTTTTGGGTACCACCAATCAAAAGATTCAACATAAAAAAGCTCAAGAAAGATAAATGAAAACAAATTCTTAATTAAAACAGTATCTGAACGAGGAAGGAGCCAAGATGATGGAACAGCATGAAGTTTTTTGTGTCTCCCATCCATGAAATATAGCCAGACCAACACTAAACCATCCTACACACCTAGAAAACTGATTGGAGGATTAACACAACAATCTGCACAACCTGAACCACAGAATTCAGCAGGTACGCAGCACAGAGAGGTGAATTTGGGGAGCGAGAAGCCGCGGAGGGTAGGGAACTGCTTTTGTGGGCGGAGAGAGGACGGAGACTGGGGAGGGGGGAGAATACGGGAAAAGCACCCCTCCCCAAAAGCAGCTGGAGAGAAAGTGGAAAATTGGAAACAGCCACAGGGACTAAACTAAAAAGGGAGAAAGGAGAAAGGACAAAGGAGAGGGTTTAAATTCCATTAAGACTGTAAACAAGGGGAACACAAAGGCTGAAACTCCACAGCTCAATACCTGGCGTTGCTCTGGTGGGAAGGGCGAATCCCCAGGAACAGAGTGGGGTCCGGGAGGTTCTTGGGCCACATGTGGAAAAGAGGTTCCACTGCTGGAAGGACATCTGGTAGAGACTGTTGAAGCCACCTGGTCCCAGCAGACCCCAGAAAACAGCCACATTCACTGGTGCTGGATCAAGGTCGTTAAGGGTGAAGCCTGGTGCCAGGTGTGTGTTCTGATTTTCCATAATCCCTGAAACGCTGCTGCTACACTATCTCACAAACTTTTTCTGGAGCGGGCGGGCTGGCACCTGGCCGCAGTCTCAGGGCACCAGCAGCTGCAGGGTCCAGCGGGCATTCCTGGGTGCAGCCGACATTCGGCCATTGCTCATTCGGCCATTGCTCGGTGAGACCCTCCTGCAGAGGGGTGGAGCGGGTCAAAGCCACAGTCCTTCGGAAGTAAGGGGCCAGGGAAAACAGCCGCATCTGAAACAAAATTCGGGAGAGAGGTACTGCCTGAGGCCTGGTCACGGAGAGTGAAAAAGCAGGGAGTGGACAAGAGCTGAAGACAGAGGACTGGTGCGCGATTGCTGATTCAGGAGAACAGACTGGGTAGCTGGGTGGCGCATTTTCACCATTCCCACGCATGCGCACATGCACCTACGAGTACCGCAACAATCCACCCCAGTAGGCTAGCAGCGTCATCTAGTGGAGAGTGGAGCTGTTACACTGAGCCCTGCCCAACTGGGCCAACATAGCTCTCAAGAACACAAGTCTCACCACTGGCTTAGTTTATGGACTATAAAGCACTACATAGACTGACTTCTAGGGGAAAACGAAGTAATTTCAGTCTTACTTCAATCTGTTAGCAGGTTCACCTATTCAATTTTATTCTTTCTTTCTTTCTTTCTTTCCTTCTTTTTTTCTTTTTCTCTTTTACACTTCTTTTCTTTTTCTTGAATACAGAAAGAGAAAAAATTCATTTTTATTTTCAATTGTAATTAAAAATATTTTTCTTTAATTTTTATTACTATATATTTTCTTTTTGTGTAAATTTTTTCAAATTCTATTTACTTCCATCATTTCATTTTAGTCTACTTCAGTGTATTCACCTTTTCAAATTTTCAAACAATTTATTTTTTATTTTTTTCTTTCTTTTTTTTTCTCTTTTTTGTTCTTTTCTTTTTCTTGAATGCAGAAAGGGAAAAACTTCATTTTTACTTTCAATTTCTATTAAAAATATTTTTTTAACTTTTTTACTATATTTTTTGCTTTTATGTAAATTTTTTTCAAATTCTATTCTACTTCCATCATTTTAGTCTACTACAGTGTATTCACTTTGTCAAATTTTCAAATGATTTCCTTTCTTTAAAATCTTTTCTCTCCTTTTCATTTCTTTTCTTTTTTCTTGAATACAGAAAAAGAAAAAAATCATATTTATTTTTAATTTTTATTAAAAATATTTTCTTTAATTGTTTTTCTACTACATTATTTACTTTTTCGTATATTAATCAAATTCTATTTTAGCCCCATCATCTCATTTTAGTCTACTTCAGTATATTCATTTCTTCAAATTCTCAAATAATTTCCCTTTTTTTCCTCTCCCCCCTCCCTTTTTTTCTCTAATCTGTTAAACCACTTTCCACACACAGACCAAAACACACCTATGATCTAGCATCATCTATTCGATTTGTGTGTGTATGTGTGTGTGTTTAATTTTTAATTTTAATATTTTTTTAATTTTAATTTTTTTTAATTTCAATTTTTCTACCTCAATTCTTTTTCTCACTTCAAAATGACAAAACAGAGGAATTCATCCCAAAAGAAAGAGCATGAAGAAACAACAATCAGGGATTTAACCAACACAGATACAAGCAAGATACCTGAACCAGAATTTAGAATCACAATAATAAGAATACTAGCTGGACTCGAAAATAGATTAGAATCCCTTTCTGTAGAGATAAAAGAGATAAAAAAAATAGCCAGAATGAAATTAAAAATGCTATAATGGAGCTGTGATCACAGATGTATGCAAGGATGGATGAGGCAGAACAGAGAATCAGCGATATAGAGGACAAACTTATAGAGAATAATGAAGCAGAAAAAAAAAGAGGGAGATTAAGGCAAAAGAGCATGATTTAAGAATCAGAGAAATCAGTGACTCATTAAAAAGGAACAACATCAGAATCATAGGGGTCCCAGAAGAGGAAGAGAGAGAAATAGGAGTAGAAGGGTTATGTGAGCAAATCATAGCGGAAAACTTTCCTAACCTGGGGAAAGACACAGACATCAAAATCCAGGAATCACAGAGGACCCCCATTAGATTCAACAAAAACCAACCATCAACAAGGCATATCATAGTCCAATTCATAAAATACTCAGGCAAGGAAAGAATCATGAAAGCAGCAAAGTAAAAAAAGTCCCTAACTTAAAGGGAAGACAGATCAGGTTTGCAGTAGACCTATCCACAGAAATTTGGCAGGCCAGAAAGGAGTGGCAAGATATACTTAATGTGCTGAATCAGAAAAATATGCAGCCAAGAATTCTTTATCCAGCAAGGCTGTCATTCAAAATAGAAGGAGAGATAAAAAGTTTCCCAAACAAAAATTAAAGGAGTTTGTGACCACTAAACCAGCCCTGCAAGAAATTTTAAGGGGGACTCTCGGAGGGGAGAAAGATGAAAGATTATATATATACATACACAAACACACACATATGTATAATATGTAATACTATAAATATTGTAAATATTATAAATATAATTTTATAAATTTTATAAATTTATAGATATAATTATATAAATTTATAAATATTATAAATATAAAATATATAATATTTATATATTAAATACCAAAAGCAACAAAGATTAGAAAGGACCAGAGAACACCACCAGAAACTCCAATCCTACAAGCATCATAATGGCAATGAATTCATATCTTTTAGTACTCACTCTAAACATCAAAGGACTCAATGTTCCAATCAAAAGATATAGGGTAACAAAATGGATACAAAAACAAGATCCATCTCTATGCAGTTTACAGGAGACCCAGTTTAGACCTAAAGACACCTTCAGATTGAAAACAAGGGGATGGAGAACCATCTATCGTGCTAATGGTCAACAAAAGAAAGCCAGAGTAGCCATACTTATATCAGACAATCTAGACTTTAAAATAAAGACTGTATCAAAAGATGCAGAAGGACATTATATCGTAATCAAAGGGTCTATCCACCAAGAAGACCTAACAATTGTAAACATTTATGCGCCAAATGTGGCAGCACCCAAATATATAAATCAATTAATCACAAACATAAAGAAACTGATTGATAGTAATACCATAATAGTAGGAGACTTCAACACCCCACTCACAGTAATGGACAGATCATCTAATCAAAAAACCAACAAGGAAACAATGGCTTTGAATGACACACTGGACCAAATGGACTTAACAGATATATTCAGAACATTTCATCCTAAAGCAGCAGAATATACATTCTTCTCCAGTGCACAAGGAACGTTCTCCAGAATAGACCACATACTGGGACACAAATCAGCCCTAAGGAATTACAAAAGGTCAAGATCATACCATGCATATTTTCAGAACACAACGCTATGAAACTTGAAATCAACCACAAGAAAACATTTGGAAAGGTAACAAATACTTGGAGACTGAAGAACTTCCTACTGAAGTGTGAATGGGCTAACCAAGAAGTTAAAGAGGAAATTAAAAAGTATATGGAAGTCAATGAAAATGATAACACCACAACCCAAAACCTCTGGGATGCAGCAAAGGTGGTCATAAGAAGAAAGTGTATAGCAATCCAGGCCTTCCTAAAGAAGGAAGAAAGGTCTCAGATATACAACCTAACCTTACACCTTAAAGAGCTGGAAAAGGAACAGCAAATAAAACCCCAAACCAGCAGAAGACAGGAAATAATAAAGGTTAGGGCAGAAATTAATGCTATTGAAACAAAAAAAAACAAAAAACAAAAACAAAACAAAACAAAAAAACAGTAGAACAGATCAATGA
Organism: Panthera pardus; assembly: GCF_024362965.1. Classification (NCBI taxonomy): domain Eukaryota; kingdom Metazoa; phylum Chordata; class Mammalia; order Carnivora; family Felidae; genus Panthera; species Panthera pardus. The sequence continues at coordinate 121,115,434 of NW_026526688.1, forward strand.
AACCAGAAGCTGGTTCTTTGAAAGAATTAACAAAATTGACAAACCAATAGCCTGTTTGATCAAAAATAAATTCAAGAATGAAAAAAGAGCGGTCACAACCAACAGAGCAGAAATAAAAACAATAATAAGAGAATATTATAAGCAATTATATGCCAATAAAATGGGCAAGATAGAAGAAATGGACAAATTCCTAGAAACATATACACTACCAAAACTGAAACAGAAAGAAATAGAGAATTTGAACAGACCCATAACCAGTAAGGAAATCAAATTAGTAATCAAAAATATACCAAAACAAGAGTCCAGGGCGAGATGGGTTTCCAGGGGAATTCTCCCAAACATTTAAGCAAGAGTTAATACCTATTCTCTTGAAGGTGTTCCAAAAAATAGAAATGGAAAACTTCCAAGCTCTTTCTATGAAGCCCACATTACCTTGATTCCAAAGCCAGACAGAGACCACACTAAAAAGGAGAACTATAGACCAATTTCACTGATGAATATGGATACAAAAATCCTCAACAAGATATTAGCCAACTGCATCCAACAATACATTAAGAAAATTATTCACCATGACCAAGTGGGATTTATACCTGGGATGCAGGGCTCAATCAATATCCACAAAACAATTAACATGATTCATCACATCAATAAAAGAAAGGACAAGAACCAAATGATCCTTTCAATAGATGCAGAGAAAGCATTTGACAAAATACAGTGTCCTTTCTTGATAAAAACCCTCAAGAAAGTAGGGACAGAAAGGTCATACCTCAAGATTATAAAAGCCATATATGAACAACCCAACACTGATATCATCCTCAATGGGGAAAACCTGAGAGCTTTCCTCTAGGGTCAAGAACAAGACAGGGATGTCCACTCTCACCACTGTTACTCAACATAGTATTGGAAGTCTTAGCCTCTGCAATCAGACAACGCAAAGAAATAAAAGGCATCCAAATCGGCCAGGAGGAGGTCAAACTTTCATTCTTCGCAGATGACATGACACTGTATATGGAAAACTCAAAAGATTCCACCAAAAAACTGCTAGAACTGATTCATGAATTCAGTATAGTTGCAGGATATAAAATCAATGCACAGAAATCGGTTGCATTCCTATATACCAACAATGAACCAACAGATAGAAAGATCAAGAAATCGATCCCATTTACAATTGCACCAAAAAGCATAAAATACCTAGGAATAAATCTAACCAAAGAGGTGAAAAATCTATACTCTGGAAACTATAGAAAGCTTATGAAACAAATTGAAGAAGACACAAAAAAATGGAAAATGATTGCTCCTGGATAGGAAGAACAAATATTGTTAAAATGTTGATGCTACCCAAAGAAATCTACATATTCAATGCATTCCCTATCAAAATAACACCAGCATTCTTCACAGAGCTCGAACAAATAATTCTAAAATTTGTATAGAACCAGAAAGGACCCCGAATAGTCAAAGCGATCTTGAAAAAGAAAACCAAAGCAGGAGGCATCACAATCCCAGACTTCAAGCTATAACTACAAAGCTGTAATCATCAAGACAGTATGGTACTGGCACAAGAAAAGACACTCAGATCAATGGAACAGAATAGAGAACCCAGAAATGGACCCATAAACGTATGGACAACTAATCTTTGACAAAGCAGGAAAGAATATCCAGTGGAATAAAGACAGTCTCTTCAGCAAGTGGTATTGGGAAAACTGGACAGCGACTTGCAGAAGAATGAACCTGGTCCACTTTCTTACACCCTACACAATAATAAACTAAAAATGGATGTAAGACCTCAATGTAAGACAGGAAGCCATCAAAATACTCAGGAAGAAAGCAAGCAAAAACCTCTTTGATCTTGCCCACAGTAACTTCTTACTCAACACGTCTCCAGACGCAAGGGAAACAAAAGCAAACCTGAACTACTGGGACCTCATCAAAATAAAAAGCTTCTGCACAGCGAAGGAAACTATCAGCAAAACTAAAAGGCAACCAACAGAATGGGAGAAGATATTTGCAAATGACATAGCAGATAAAGGGTTAGTATCCAATATCTATAAAGAACTTATCAAACTCAACACCCGAAAAACAAATAATCCAGTGAAGAAATGGGCAAAAGACATGAATAGACACTTCTCCAAAGAAGCCATCCAGATGGCCAACCGACATATGAAAAAATGCTCCACATCATTCATCATCAGGGAAATACAAATCAAAACCACAATGAGATATCACCTGACACCTGTCAGAATGGCTAACATTAACGACTCAGGCAACAACAGATGTTGGTGAGGATGCGGAGAAAGAGCATCTCTTTTGCATTGTGGTGGGAATGCAAACTGGTGCAGCCACTCTGGAAAACAGTATGGAGGTTCCTCAAAAAACTAAAAATAGAACTACCCTAAGACCCAGCAATTGCATTACTATGTATTTATCCAAGGGATACAGGTGTGCTGTTTTGAAGGGTCACCCTTCATGTTTATAGCAGTACTATCAACAGTAGCCAAAGTATGGAAAGAGCCCAAATGTCAATCGATGGATGAATGGATAAAGAAGATGTGGTATATATATATATATATATATATATATATATATATATATATACATATATATACAATGGAGTATTACTCAGCAATAAAAAAGAACGAAATCTCACCATTTGCAACTACGTGGATGGAACTGGAGGGTATTATGCTAAGTGAAATTAGTCAGTCAGAGAAAGACAAGTATCATATGGCTTCACTCATATGTTGAATTTAAGATACACAGCAGATGAACATAAGGGAAGGGGAACAAAAATAATATAAAAACAGGGAGGGGGACAAAAGAGAAGAGACTCATAAATATGGAGAACAAACTAGGGTTACTGGAGGGGTTGTGGGAGGGGGGGTGGGCCAAATGGGTAAGGGGCACTAACGAATCTACTCCTGAAATCATTGTTGTATTATATGCTAACTAATTTAGATGAAAATTTAAAAATATATATAAAAATAAAACAAGTGAAAAATAAATAAATAAAATTTTTAAAAAAATAGTATTTGAATATAGTATAACTGTATACAATTATAGGGTAAAGCCTGTACTTGAGGAAAAAAATATATATGATGGTAATTGTCATTTAAGGCCTAAAATTAATATTATGCACTTCCTTGACATTTGAAACTGGGAGGGCCTCTAAGGACCTCACCTCAAGTTTACCTTCCCACTGGGCTTCTGCTCACCAATCAGCCCTCCTTACCACTGGAACCAGGCACTTTTTATTCCTAAGTATTGGGCTTCAGCTCTCTGCTAGTCCATCAAATTATTCAAACAAGCCAATTACATCCTTCCACAGGAATCAGGGAACACCTTATTTTCTTGTTACTACAAAATCTGCCTTCCACAGTTCCTCCTTGCTCACTCTATTGTTGAGGGCAACCCTCTTGGGTCCCATATGGCATGTTTTATCCTCCCCTCCAAGGCAGTGAGTATATGTGAATAATAAACTACGGTTAATTTCATCTGTCCGGTGCCAGGTGCCATGTGTTAAGCCATCCCCATAACCCTAGGGCAAGAATCCATTCTTCATCAATAGGGTGAAGAGGAGATCAAAACAGTAAGCATGTGTCTGGTTTGCTACATCTTTGTTCCTAGCACTTAGCATGATGTCTGGCATATCATAGGCTTAATAAACATTTGCTGACTAAAAAATAACACCTAAATGAGCATCTATGCACATATTTCTGGACATTTTATTATCATAGTCTGAAAGCTACAGTGAGTCTTTGTTGTAGTTGTTGTTGGTGTTACTTGCAGCCAAAAGCATCCATGTGATTTACATTTTATATTTTATAAACTCTTGAATATGCTAGAATGTTTTTATATTCCCCCGGTATATAAAAAATAACTGTTAGGGGTGCCTGTGTGGTTCAGTGGGTTAAGTGTCAGCTCTTGATTTCAGCTCAGGTCATGATCTAAGGTTGAGATCTCAGAATCTTGAGCCAAGTGTTGGGCTCCACACTGAGCGTGAAGCCTGCTTAAGATTCTCTCTCTCCCTCTCTCTCTGCCCCTCCCCTACTCGCTCACATGTGCACACATGCACACACGCTCTCTCTCTCTAAAAAATAAAGTAAAATAACTGTTAGACTAATTAAACAGAGTACTGGTAAAAAAAAAATCCTAGGTTCTATCTTTTGTATTCCTTTGTCCTTTGATAAGTGATGTTCCTTAGAATTCTGAGATCAGTAAGATTTCTATTCACTTGTGGGCAAATATAATCTTTACTCTCTTAAGGGCTTGTGGATTGTATCTGTCTTATATATTTAATATTTTTTCTGGAACATTTTAGTTGCATTTTATTTCCACATGTTTGCTTAAAATTCAATTAGCCCTTTAAAATTGTGTATTATGGCTCAGAGCCTGGAGCCTGCTTCAGATTCTGTGTCTCCTTCTCTCTGCCCTTCCCCTGCTCACCCTCTGGCTCTCTCTCACTCAAAAATAAATAAACATTACAAACACATTTTTAAATAGAAAATAAAAAAATAAAATCTTGTATTATGTAGGTTTTTTTTTTAATGAAACATGGGTTCGTTTTAATTTCTTTATTTTGTCTTTGCTTACTGCTTCTGTACCAATTTACCTAGCATATTCTTAAAAAGTGTCAACAATCCTCAGGTTAAATTTCTAATCTCAGCCACCATATCCATTGTAGTAGATACCATTGGTACCATTCGTAGGTTTCTCTTACTGGACCTTATACCATTCCCTAACTGCTATGTGCATTGGTTGCTAATTGCTAACAACTATTACCTCCTCAGATAACCCTTGGTTTACCTATAAAAGCATAGAACTGTATTTGGGAATACAAAAGGCCAGCCACCTTGCCTTAAAGTGGGATATATATCATTTACCTTCCAAAGTTCCTGTAGGATATACCGAACTTATTCTGAATGAACCTGTTTGTCCAGCTGTTTCCTCTATTTTGCTGTACATGTCTCTTCTCCTCTTATAAGGACACCAATTCATATTGGATTTGGTCCCCATGCTACCTCAGTATGACCTCATATGAACTTCACTAATTATATCTGCAACAACTGTATTAAGGTTGTTGCAAAGCAGATCACATTCTGAGATACTGGGGGTTAGGACTTTAACGTAATTTCTGAAGGACATAAAGTTTTGATAGTATCAGAGTTCCAAATAAGTGTGATTATATATTGGCCTAGAATTTGGATTTTTTTTCCTATCCACATTGCTTCACTGACACTTTAAAATAGTGAAGACATAAAAACCAACAATTCATTATGTATACAATATTTGCTGTTCTAAAAGCTAATCCTCTTTCTGTCCCCACCTGTGGTGATTTAATTGGGAGGCCTATACCTCCCATGTTGAAACAAAATACCACAAGTTTCCCTTTCATTTATTTCTTGGCATGGGGAGTTTTTTCCCCCCATACATGCAGATAGTATTAGAGGGGAAATAGAATGAAACATAGAAGAAATCATTCAAAAACCCTTTGAAAAAGCATCATCTGTAAGATCATTTCCAGGTTTGGGAAAACATATTTCTAAACATGAGGGCAGATGGGGGGTAGGAATTGCTACTTTTAGGGAGGTAGACCAGATGTTTCCAGAAAAATAGTTGGTCTTCAAATTATTGTGGTTTCCAATTTAGATCCATTTGCTTTATAACCATTAGATAGTCTTCTCCCTACATTCCAATAAAACACTGACTCTCAGTCCTTGTTTTTGGCATAAACATAGCTTTTCACTTTTTTCTTTATATCTGTAGGTGTCTATAAGTTGTACTGGCACTGCTAGACAAATTCTTTTCAAAACAGGAAGTATTTTAAAGTTAAATGACTACCCTCTTGCTTACCAAATTAAATCACAACTCCTTAACACTATGTGATGAAAGATGCTTCCCGACATGGCTTCAAACTACTTTTTTACTCATGTTACCTAATATCACATTACCCTGGCAGGAGAACTCACCTCTGAAAACAAAGGCAGGGAGGAATCCTAAGTAATTCATAACATTTGCCATGCTAATAAGCAAAGCATTTTACATACATTTTTTCAATTAATTCTCAAATGAACCTGATGAGAAAAGTATTATCCTCAGTAAACAGATAATGAAATGAGCACAGAGAGATCAAGTCATTTATTAAGAACCATGTGGCCAGTAATTAATAAGGAAGACTTTTACCCTTTACTTTGTTCGATTTCAAAGCTCATGATATTAACTGCGAATTATATTTCCCCACTATTTCAGAAAACCAAAGAGCATGGTAACTTAGACTCAAAGCAAGCTAGTTTTCATATCCTAAGGTCTGTTTTGCATAAGAGTGATGTGTTTGCTTGCTTTTTATTGCGACTGTAACAAATTACTACAAATATGGTGGCAAAAACAACACCAATACACTTTTTTTTTTTCACCTCTGGAGGGCAGGAATCTGAAATGGATATCCCTGGGCTAAAATCAAGGTCACAGCAGGGCTTTATTTCTTTTGAAGACTTAGGGTAGCAGCTATCTCCATACCTTTCCCAACTTCTAGAGGCCACCTGCATTCCTTGGCTTATCACTCCATTCCATCTTCAAGACCAGCAATGACTAGTCGAGCTGTCCTCATCCTTCCTCACTCTGACACCAGCTCTCCTTCCTTCTTTTGCTTATAAGGACTTTGTGATTACATTGGGCCCACCTGGATAATCCAGGCTACTCTTCCCATCTCAAGGCCAGATAATTAGAAATCTTAATTCCATCTTCAACATTAATGCCCCCTCGCCATGTAACAACACATATTCACCGATTATAGTGATGACGATGCAGACATCTCTAGGGGAGCTTTATTCGCCTGCCACAGGCAGGGTAAGTGACTTCACAATGGTGGTGCTCAGAGCATGGTTTGGAGCAGAATTCTTCCGGCCAATGTGGGTTTAACAAAAAGGTCTAGTTCCTGGTTGAAAAGTCCAGCAAAAATTATATAAGGTGTCTGATTCCCAGTCAAATTAATCAGGATTCAGAGAAGGATTCTAGACTTGGCAGTGAAGATGAATTACAAAACAGAAGAGCAAGACAAAAGTCCTGTTAGAGGCTTAAGTCAAAGAGATGAGGGAAGGCTGTTCTAGAAAGTTTAATAACATCACAGGAGCCCTCAGCTCAATCCAAGCAACCTGGCTTAAGGCAGCAAGATCAATTCCCTACACCACCTTCTGCTGGAAATAGTACTTTTTGTATTTGTTCGCATTTAATTAGGATAATCTCGGGAAGTAGATGGTGTGGAGCCTCTGGAAGGAAGCACCAGTGCCTATAGCTAACAGAGGGCAAGAGCATTTAGAGTGCTATCCATCCTTCAGAGTCAGCTGCAAATGCCACATCTACCTTGAAGCCTTTCCTAAGTCTTTCATCAGGAATCATCTCTCCTTCTTATAATGACAAATAACTTTGTGTGTAACTTTGTGTGTGTATTTCTACGGCACTTACAACTACTTATCTTTTTTGCCATCACAGTAGTTATTTGTGAACGCATATACCATTTAGCTGGTTGTATTAGTTTTCTAGAACTTCCTAGGAAACATACCATAAACTGGATGGCTTAAAACAACAGAAACTTACTCTCTCACAGTTATGGAGGCTAGAGGTCTGAAATCAAGATGTTGGCAAGGTCGTATTCTCTCCAAAATTTCTAGTAGATTCTTCCTTGACTCTCCCATCTTCTGAGATTCCTAGGTGTTCCCTACTTTGAGGCAGCGTAATTCCAACTTTGCCTCTGTATTCACGTGAGTGTCTTCCTTTCATGTCTGTCTATGTCCAAACTTCGCTCTTCTTATAAGGATACCAGTCATATTGCATCAGATCACACATGCAAGCACGCACATATTGACACTACACCATCATGATTATTTATATATTTATTAACATTTTAGTTAAGAGGCGATTTCAGAAATAAATAGCTGTATATTCCACAGCATTTATCCAATAATATTAAATGAAGAATTCACCTATGTCAATTTTTCACTGGTAGACTATAAATTCCCTGTAGTTGTTAGTAAATGCTTTATACCTAATGCCTTGCACACGGTAAGGCCCTCGGGGAATGTTTCTTAGACATGATGCCTTTCACTGAAAGAGGTATCTTATAAATATAACATTTTTAATAAAGCAATCTTCAATTTATCAGATATTTTTGAACAGATGTGTGCTGTGTGTGTTTATCATAGAACACATAGGTTTATCAAGGAACATTCTGTCTTCCCAAATAGTAAAAATGCAGGTTTTATCTATTACATTATTAATTGCTGAAGAGAAAGTAGGTTGCCAGCAATATTTGAGAAATGACATCGCCATTAAAACATGTAGAACTCTATCTTTAACTACCAGATTATATATTTTAATAGAGTATTTACTCTAAACGTTCTAGTTTTTCCCTATCATTTTTTATTTGAAATATTAATATCATTACTTATAAATACCAAAAAAAAGAGTATGTAAAATTTTTTATGTGTTATCTGCATTGAATATTTTCTATTCATAGAATAAGGACAGATTATAGCTACATAATCTAGCCTTTGTTCTGTATTTTTGCTATTTTTTTTCTCACATATTTACTTACCAAGACCAAGGCCCAACTGAACCTTCAGCTAGTTTTGCTAGTCTTTTTAGCACTGGAGAAAGTGTGGAGACAAGGCCCAATTTCAGTGGCTCTGGAGATGACAGTCTAGCCAAGAGGAACTCAAGATTGCTGGTTAGCATGACAGCCAACTCAGCTCTGAATTGAGGATGTTTACTTTCACTTTGCTTTGTGCCCTCTCCTGCCTCATTTGCTTTTGGTTAGAACATTTGCTTTACCTTTGCCAAGGTACTGTCACTTTTGGTATAAATCAGCGGCTGGAGGATGTGGTTACACAAATGTTCAGGACTCCCGTAGTGGCATCTATCATGATGCAGTCTTTCTTCAGGTGAGTCAGCACTGGAGAAGAAATGGGTTATTGTGTCTCGGCATCTATGGCTACATCTTTGATCTGTCAAGTTAAAATCTCCCTGGGCAATTACGGGATTCTCGTAATGCTCCTTAAGTCCCTCCTTTGGCAGATGTCCCACAGGTTATGCCGCTTCGCATGACATAAAAGGAGAAACAGGAAAAATGTAAGCAGGACAAGAGCAATAATAGCAGATGGGGTATGCCACTTAGCCTGGAAGATGAAGGAGATGACCCGAACAGCAGTTGAGAAGTCCATTTGAAATAAAATGATCAAAGTTGCAACCAACAGCTCTCTGGGTGATGCCAATACAGCCTTAATGTTAATGAACTAAACTAGAGTATTGAACTGAAGGTTATGATGGTTCTCAAAGGACCATGGCTAGACTAGTCATAGTCTAGACAGTTCTGAGTATCACACAGCCATAGAGATAGAGCAAGGATTGAATTCCAAATAGGAATGGGCCAAGCGTTTGAAATATCACACAACTGGAATAGAATGGAGGGGAAAGACATGCCAGGTTCTCAATAGGAGGTTAGGGATTTAGGTTGTGGTAAACAGGATGATGATTCAGTGTGTTGGGGAATGTGTTTTTGCAAAACATTTTTTTTCCCCAAAAAAATCAAAGAGGTAATTTTGTTGCATAGATAGATTTAAAAACTACTGGTATATATTTAAAGCCCAGGTGCCCCTAGGCTTTATTTTATTAACATCAGTTCTTTATTTGAACTTTTGTTTAAAAGTTTAACACATGACATCTAAATTACTTCTCCCCACCACCTCCCGGCAAATTATCCAGAAAAACTCATGTGTATTTAGTTACTTACAATATTTGAAATGACTTTATACTCTTGGTTTAGTTCTTAGTGATCACAGAGTATATTCTGTGAAAAAAAAAATCAATTCTGGTGAGAAGCCACAGAAACAACTGTTCATCAACTATGTTTTGGTATCTAACAAGCATCATCACATTTCCAAACACAAGTAGATGTCTAAGTGGGAAGATGTTCTATTTATTAGCCTTATTTCCCTGAGCAATGCTGTTGGGTCATTTAAGTTGTGGATAGAAGGACAGTTCAGAGCACAGGTGGTGACAAAATAAAGCAGTTGATTTTATTTTCACACTATGTGAGCAGTTTAAGAAGAACCATATTTACATAACTGCCTGTTAGGCTTCTATGATAGTCTTCGATTACAGAAATATTTCAGTTCACATAAAATTGTACCAGATATTAGCAATTTCCATCAATTGGTGGTGAAATGCCTATATCACTCTATTTCCTTCCTTCTCTCTTTCCTCCCTTCCTTGTAACAAATAGTTACTGAGTATATATTAAATATCAGGCACTTTGCTAGATACTAAATGCTGGGGCAAGAATTATGAAACAAAGTCTCTAAGCTTAAAGAGCTTACTGTCCAAGGGAGAACAAGACACAGTATTGGAAAGAGCTAAGAAATCAGAAGTCACTACATTGTGGGATGATGGATATGATAGAACATTGTACAAAGTGCTGAGGGTGCCACAGGCAGTTGCTTCTGTCAGAGGAGAATAGAAGAGGTATTTATTACAGGCTTTCAAAAGATCCCACCTGAATTATGATCAGAAATAAAGAAAGCAGCTTGCAGTGCAAGGAAGGGAGATTACTATCCAAAGAGAGATCAACAAGGGGAAAGACCACAAAGCAAGAGAAATTCCATTGTGTTCAGAAATCCTGAAGAGGTTAGTATGGCTGAGGAGAAGAAGGAGTGAAGGAGAAAGTGATAAGGCTGGAGAGATAAGCACTGGTCAGATTGCAAAAGGCTCTGGATTCTATGCAAATAAATTTAAACCTTTCCTAAAAGCCACAGACAGGGAAAAATGAAAAATTCTAAGCAGAGAAATGACACTGTAGCAGATAGTGTTTCAGCCATCTTTCCTCCCCAGGACAATATCTGTCTTCAGAAAACTTCACCCCTTCTACACTTGATAACTCTGCCCACCCCCACAGTAATTTATTGCACCCATGGTGTTCTCTGATCAAAGCTGAGGCAGTCCTGTTATTTGTATTAGGGATTTGATATTTTCACTGAGATGCTATGTTCGATGTAAGCTGAAAGATGGAAGTTATGAGGTAGTCATATGCTTAGAAAAACACAGAAAGTCAAGATATATAGAGACAATGAATCAAATAAAGAACTGATGTTAATAAAATAAAGCCTAGGGGCACCTGGGTGGCTCAGTCAGTTAACTGTTAACTTTCCAACTCTTGATTTCAGCTCAGGTCATGATCTCATGGTTGGTGAGTCTGAGCCCCCCATCGGGCTCCATGCTGCCAGTGCAGAGCCTGCTTAGGATTCTCTCTCCCTCTCTCTCTGCCCCTCCTATGCTCATTCTTGCTGTCTCTCTAAAATAAATAAACTTAAAAAAAAGAAATTTTCCAAGAGAGAAAGAAAGAAAGAAAGAAAGAAAGAAAGAAAGAAAGAGAAAGGAAGAAAGATAAAAGAAAATGAAGCCTAAAAAAGAGAAGAAGCCTGTGGTTATGGCCAAGTTGTGAATGCCAACCTAGAAAGATGAAAAAATGACATAGAAAGTATGGAGAATGATGGTAAGATTTAGGTTGAAAAGCAAAACTGTGAGCTAAATTCCAACATATCCAATGAAAGTGGAGACTACAGCTCCCAGACAGTTGTGTAGAAATAATGGAGATGGGGTAACGATTGCTACAACAACTGATAGCCTTCAAAAATAATTATTGGGGCATCTGGGAGGCTCAGTTGGTTAAGTTTCAGAATCTTGATTTCAACTCAGGTCATGATCTCACAGTTCATGAGATTAGGCCCCGAGTCTGGCTCCACGCAGAGAGCAAGGAGTCTGCTTGGGATTCTCTTTCCCTCTTTCTCTGTCCCTCCCCCCACTCCCTCGTGCCTCTGTTCACATTCTGTCTCTCAAAATAAATAAATAAAAAATATTTTTTAAATAATTATTAATAGCATTTAGCTGAATTGTGTATAAGCAGCAATAGAAATCTAGAGAATTATGAGATAGAAAATATGAGAAAATGAGGGGATGAAAAAGGAGTGTAGTATACTCAGGCAAACAGCCATGTTCATTTTAAGGCCTGTAGAAAACAAATTATGAAAAAAAATACACACACACACACATACACACATACACACACACACACACATACACACATGTATATACAGAGGGCACAGTAGAAAAGTTTGGGGAGAAGGCAGAAACAGGAAATTGGGTTAGGGAGAGGAAACAATGCATTAAAATTGCTTTGGGGACCATCTCACCTGGTATAATGGAGAAAATAAAGCAAGTATCAGAATTGCATACACAACCAAAGTGGATAAGGAAGCGTGAATAACTACAAAGTATTTGTAGGCAAGTATTGATTGATCTTGCATGTTTTAGTTTTAATACCATAAAACTTTTCTCACATTGTATAAAAAGCGGTTGAGCCAATAAAAATTCAGTTTTCCTATGGGGGGGGCGTCTACAGAATAAACTAATACATGAGAATTAAATTTCCAACCATCTTGAAGGAGATGGAACATTCTAGAGCAGGCTCCAGTTATGGGGTAGAAATGCTGCAGTGGATCCTGCTTGTGCCGAGGATATGCCAAAAACCATTTTGACTTAGATTTTTCCTTCTGAAGACTGAGTTGAATCTAGGGATCTACATAAATAGTAGATATAAGATTCCTTCTGAAATAGTGGATTCTGTCTAACTAAATACTAATAGCATTATTAATCAAAAGTATAGACTGACCACTGTCTATACTAAGGCTGTGCAAGGTGTTTACAACATGATTTCATTGAATTCTTCTAACATACTGTGGGAGCAGGTGTGGTTATGCCCATAATATTGATGAGGAAATGCAGGACTGGAAGATTATGTGACTTGTCCAGGTCCTCACTGTTAATAGAAGTCAGAGCTGAACAGTTTCCACAGTGCACAATGTTTTTGCAAAACTGACAAGTCAGTAGGATTGTTTGAATCCTGCAAGGACGTCGACCATATATATTTGTTGATTTAGGGCTAGTCTTCCAGAGCCTATTCTGCATTTTTTCAGACATTAGGCCTGAAATGTTAGTAAACTACCACTTTCAAGGGGTTGGACCTGATCCCATGGTCTAAATAGCAAGGATTTCTTTAATTAATTATGGTCTCAAATGCAACATATTGTGCCAACCTGAAATTTCCCTTAAGGTCAACATTTTTCTAGAACTTCATAATACCTGAAGTTTCAACTTGGCTTTTCTCTCAACTTGGTATCAAAATCCTTTGAGCAATTTAACGCAAGGATTTCTTATAGATAACATTAACCATGTTACTAATTGGCTCTTTTTTCCTAATTTAAATAACAAAGATGTTAAAATCCTTTACCCGTTGTAATCTCTTTTTTTAATTTTTTTTTTTTCAACGTTTTTAATTTATTTTTGGGACAGAGAGAGACAGAGCATGAATGGGGGAGGGGCAGAGAGAGAGGGAGACACAGAATCGGAAACAGGCTCCAGGCTCCGAGCCATCGGCCCAGAGCCTGATGCGGGGCTCGAACTCACGGACAGCCCAGAGCCCGACGCGGGGCTCGAACTCACGGACCGCGAGATCGTGACCTGGCTGAAGTCGGACGCTTAACCGACTGCGCCACCCAGGCGCCCCGTAATCTCTTTTTTTAAGAGTAGGCTTGCAGTCCAAGGGTTTCCCACAAATCTCTCATGGACAACTGAGAATTTTCTGGTAACTTGTGTTGAATCTTGTGTTCTTCTCTCATTTGAATGCAACACTGGATTTTATGACTGAGACAATCTTACTTGTTTTCCTGACTTAATGCGATTTTTAAAATGTAAGTGATTCCCATGTTACGTTATTAATCCATTGTCATTTTTTATGCAATTGTTCTCTGTTCCTTTACTTTTTGCTCCTAGATTCTTAATTCTAATTTTAAATATACTGCATGTCCATATCTTTTAAAATAGATGAGATAAATGTGAATTACATAAATCTTTTCCTTTCTATAGATACTTAAGAATAATGTGAGCACAACTATTATTTAAATTTTAACATTTCCTTAATGTATATATAAAGTAGTGGGAATATGTTCCTGTCACATAGTAAGAAGTTGAGGCTTTTTTCATCTGTATAAGGAACTAAGCTCAAAATAAGGGCTCATGAAAAATTCTAGCTTAGCCTACAAATCTATAGCTTCTGAAAAAAATTGAACAAAGAATGGAATATATGCCTGAACATTTGTTCCTACAGTCTTTTAAACATTCACTGCAAAGTCACCTTAATGCCCCCCTGGAGATTTAGTCCATTTCTACAATTTTCAAACAATAATGTTTTAAGTAAAGGTGAATAAAAGGAGTTAACTTAGCTTTCTTTAGCTTTGTTATTGTCTTCCCCATACTTTGTTTCCTACCCTCATGTGACTTACTTATGGTCTAATAGGGGAGACAGGCAATAAGTCATCACTTTCTAGTCACTCATTCACAATTTCTTGATTGTTTCCTTTCCAGTATCTTAGTTCCATGGGGCTGGTTTCCTGCCTTATTCTCCAATCTTTCCAAAGACTACAGTGTTGTCCCTGAACCATGTGCTATCAGACCTGACCAAATATTCTTTTGTGTGTGTGATATTTAGCTGAACACCTCCTTGATGTCTTGCTCTATTTAACTCTTTAGATCCTTGCTGAATCAAGTATTCCCTGAAACTAACTTTCTGACTGTTTAGAACCCAACTGATTACCTATGCTCCATTTTCAGAGCAGATTGGTCTTTCAGCCTGACCAAACTCTCTTTGATCTATTGTCTCTTTCATAGGACACTCTTTATGACAGTACATGAATGGTTTTAAAATTCTAGTCACAATATATGTTGCTAATTACTTAACCAATGGTAGGCATTTCTTCTAAACAAGAGAATCAGAGAAAGACACTACAGAAAATAAAAATTGAAACTCAAAACAGAATTTCTATAAAAGAAAAATGAAGTCGTTTAAAGGGAAAGAAAATTTTAGCAGCATGTAATAATGTTACATGATTCTAGTCAACATTTAAATTTTTTATAATATCATAATAATGGTGAACATTGGCAACTATATTGAAATTAAAACCTAAATATTTAAATTATTATAATGTGAACTAAACTTGAAAGGGGAAAAAAGTCAATATATAACCTATTTTTAACAGATCAAAAATTGTTTTATAAAATAAATTGAACTGAGACTTAAACAGATAGCTGCACATCCATGTTTATAGTAGCATTATTGGGGTGCCTGGGTGGGTCAGTCAGTTGTGTCCAACTCTTGATTTCAGCTCAGATCATGATCCCAGGGTTATGGGATCAAGCCTCCACACTGAACACGGAACCTGCTTAACACTCTCTCTCCATCTGCCCCTCCCCTCCACTCACGTGCTCTCTTTTTCTATTATATATATATATATATATATATATATATATATATATATAAGCATTATTCACAATAGCCAAAAGGTGGAAACAACCCAAGCGCAAAGAGATGGGTAAATAGATAAATAAAATGTTATATATATATATGTATATATATATATACATATATATATACACACACACACATACATACACACACACACACACACACACACACACACAAAGGAGGGACATTCTGACACATGCTATAACATGGATGAGCATTGAAGATATATTAGATAAATAAGTCAGTCACCAAAAGAAAAATATTGTCTGATTCCACTTATACGAGGTACCTAAAGTAGCCTAATTTATGTAAACAGAAAGTAGAATTGTGGCTTCCAGGGACTCAGGGTGGGTGAGAAATGGGAGTTGCTGAATGAGTACAGAGCTGTAGTTTGGGCAGAAGAAAAAGTTCTGCAGATCAATGGTAGTGATGGCTACATGATAAGGTATAGGTATGTATATAACTGAACTTCACACTTCAAAATGGTTAACATGTCAAGACAATAAGAAGATAAGCCACAGACTGAGAGAATATATTTGCAAAAGACACATCTGATAAAGGACTATTCTCTTTGTAGAGAGAATTCTTACTATCCCAAAATAAGAAAATGAACAACCAGGTTTAAAAATAGGGGAAAAAATCCTGAACAAATATCTTACCAAAGAAGATCTACAGATGGCAAGTAAGTATATGAAAAATGTTCAACATCATATGTCATTATGAAATTGCAAATTAAAACAACGAGATGCCTCCACCTACCTATTAAAATGACCCAAAACCAAATGCTGCGAGAATGTGGAACAGTAAGAACTCTCATTCATTTCTGATGGGAATGCAAAATGGTACAACCATTTTGGAAGACAGTTTGGGAACTTCTTACAAAATTAAACTTACTCTTACCATACAGCCTAGCAATCACACTCCTTGGTATGTACCCAAATGAATTGAAACGTATGTCCATACAAATACCACATAGATGCTTATAGGATCGTTATGCATAATTGCCCAAACTTGGAGGCAACTAAGATGTTCTTCAATAGATGAGTGTTTAAATTGTGGTACATTCAGATAATGGAATATTATTCAATGCTAAAAAGACATAGTTACCAGGTCATGAAAAGAAATGGAGGGACCTAAAATGCATAATTCTAAGCAATAAAAGCCAAACTGAAAAGGCTCCATAGTGTATGATTTCAACTATATGACATTCTGGAAAAGGAAAACTATGAAGACAATAAAAAGATTAATGTTCCCAGGGTTTAGAGAGAAGGGAGAGATGAATAGGTGGGGTACAGAGAATACTTAGGGCAGTAAAACTATTCTGTATAACATAATAGTGGAAACATGTCATTATATATTTGTCAAAACCCATGGAATGTACAATACCAAGAGTGAACCCTGATGTATATGATGGTGCTATATATGTATATATGTGTATATATATATATATATATGTGTGTGTGTGTGTGTGTGTGTATGGTGATAATGATGTGGCAATGTAGTTCATTGACTGTAACAAATGTACCACTCTGGTGAGGGAAATTGATAGCGGAGAAAGTTGTTTGTGAAGGCAGGAGATATATGGAAATTTTCTGTATTTTCTATTCAGTTTTGCTGTAAACCTAAAACTGTTTTAAAAAAATAAAGTTTATTAATTCAAAAAATGGTTACAATGGTAAATTTTATGTTATGTATAGTTACAACAATAAACAAGATGCATTGAACTGGACAGTCTACTTGTCAAAATATTTTTATAAATTTGTTGGTATTCAAATAAACAGCCTCATAAATCAGAGAACCATGGGGATATGCCCTTGTTACAAATGATGCCTTAGGATTATAACTATACTATACCCATAAATATATCCACAGAGGAGTCTTTTACAAAAGTGAAAACTGGAATCAGTTGAACAGCCCTATAATAACAAATTTTAACACTTCTTTCCAGCTTTCACATCAAATCGGCCAGTGCACACTATGAAACTTGGATTGTAAAAATGTAAGATTATATATTACTTTGGTGACATTTTCATCATTTATCTCATTTTCTTTAGTCTCAATCACTCCTTTGTATTAGAGCCCTTCCCCTGTCCCCTGCTCCCAGCCCAACACCAGATTTTCAAAGTGGCCTGCCACTTAAAGGTTTAAAAAATGCCTTTAGGAGTATATTGATATCTTCTTTACATAAAATCAGGATGATTTTATTTTTGTAAAAAGCAACTCATAGACTAAGCTTTACAAATTCATCCTCCTGCGCCTTTGCTTAAAAATATGTAATAAGCCCCTACCAGCTCTGCAATAAATTCTCAATAATCTAGTTCTATTCAAGCATTTATTTATTTATTTTTTCCTTACAGTCACCTCACACAAGCTCTCTACTTGAGCGGATAATTGCCTTCATCAAAAATTCATCCATTCTAACGCTGGACTTACACTCAGGCTATAGTACCCCTTTCCAGAAAGCTCTTCCCTGTCCCGACTTACCCGGATAAAATCAGATCTCATTAACAGGGTTGATAGCTAGAGACTTGAGAGAATATCCGGTGCTGGATTAACCACCTCACCACCAATGATAGGAGCTGGATGGACTGTAAGAGGTAAGAGTTGGAAGGCAATGGAGCACAATCAGGCAGGATTTCAGGAGCAATAATCCAGAAAGCAAGGGAGCAAAGAAGATCTAGATCTGTTGGTACTCTATCTGGCTGCCAAAACAAAGCAAAAAAAAAAAAAAACAAAAAAAAAAACAAAAAACAAACTAAATAAATACAAAAGAAAAAGAAAATGCTCTCTTTAGATTAAGATAATAACATTTCAAGCCTCCGTAATTTTTTGTCCTCAATCTTTGGTGTGAAATAATGTTATGAGATGGGTAAGACAAACAAACAAACAAAAACACCAGGTGACCAAAAGCCAAGGGAAAAGTAGCAGGCAGTGTAAATAAACCATAAGGCGATACAGATGTTATTGGTCATTGTCCTTTGTGAACATTTTACACCTAAACTACATGTCAGCATCTGCTTCTGGAAAACCCAACCTGTGGCAGTAGTGATATAGCATTTGGGGTTCTTTTAGATGCAAGTAATAGAAAACCCAACTAAATGTATCTTTAAAGTTTATTGTCTCATAAAACAAAAAGCAGGGCAGTTACAGAGTTGGACTAACAAATGGCTCAGTGATACCCTCGAGCTTCTTCTATCTTTCCATGCTGTCTTCCTGAAGGTTCAGATCTTGTTTGTTCTCAGGTTTGTCCCCTCATATTCAAAGGATGGTTTTTACGAATCCAGATGATACATTCTCACAAACCAGGTCCAAAAAGGGTGGTAGGTTCCTTTTGCAAGATGCTCTTTGTTTTGTTTCAATCATAGAAGAAAGTCTTTCTCCAGTCCCCCGTGGCCTAGATTGGGTGTCATTCTTGCAGCTTATAAGCAGGCTGGAATAGCAATTCCTGGCATGCTCAGCTCCTGTAGAAGAAGGCAACCTGCCAACAAGGATAAATTTGGGCGGGGGGAAGTGGTTTAGGGTGAGTAACCATCAGTGTCTACCACAAACGTGTCTGAATCTGACTCCATTAATGCGGTGTGGAAGGACCATCTCATTTCATCATTCCCTTTAAGTCAGATTGCATTAGACTCTCAGTCCCCATACTCGTGCTCATAGGAGGAAAAAATTCCATCATCGTCTATAACCTCGGTTTCTCCCTGATGCAAAGGTTCTGTGATGTTATTTGATGCCAAAAGCATCAAGGGAAACCCTCAGTTGTCATCTAACACTGATTTCCATGGAAGCACCCGTTGTTGCATTGCACACAGAACTTTCGGGTCTGACATGGGCACTTCTTCTGCAACCCTCATTGCTTAGACGTGTGAACTGATGGTGAGTCCAGGAACCTTGGCGTCATAGGTAGTACCTCCCTTGAGACACCATTCTTCCAAATCATCCTCTTTTAAGTCCTGCCATTGTCCTGCTCTGGTGTTTGCAGGTGATGTGCAGGCCCCTGATAAATGCAAGGTCTGCCAGTCTCTGATCTCCTGCCATGTAAGAGAGCCTCCCCCTCAAGTCACTCTCCCATCACCTCTGTCTTGTCTCTCCTCTTCTCTTTAAACACCACGTGTGATATTTTTATTGAGTTTCTGCTTGGACTGTATGCCCTGCAAAAAACCTTGCAACAAGGAGATAGTTAAAGTTAGGAGAGGGGGAAATGTAGAGATAAAAACACAAAAGAACAAAACTTATCCCAATTCCCACCTTAGGGTTACCAGAAGTAGCAAATTAAAATACAGGGAGTCTAGATCAATTTGAATGTCAGATACACAATGAACACTCTTTTATTCTTAATATAAATCTGCCCCACAAGTTTGGGACAAAATTAAATGTGCAGAACGCATTTTGTCTGGCAACTTTAAACCTCCCTTTCCCCATAAAAAAAGGTTGTAACAGGTATAATTGTTAGCATTGGCTTGAGGCTTGGAATAGAGGTTGCTATTGAAAACATAGATTTCAGAGACTTCCAATTAGAATATAGCTGCATCTATGTGAAAAGATACGATGCACAAAAAGGAAGAAAGACTGTATTGTCCTTGGTATATGGAATAGCACCAGAGTAGAGATCTCCTCTGTTTTCATTATCTTTTTAGTAGATTATGTCACACAAACATATGACACCTTTTATGAGTTCTTAAAGAGTAGAAGAGAGATTTGTGTTTATATTATGCTTTTATGGTTACTGAAATTGTTCATGTATGTGACTGGGACATTAGATTGGTAAAAGATTCTCCTAAGATAAATAATTAGTAAAAGGTTTTGAGAAATCAGTGTCTGTTTCCCGATAATCTGAGAGACTGCATGATATCGACAAAGCCTTAAACCTCAGACAATTTAAGGGCACCCGGGTGGCTCAGTTTGTTAAGGGTCCACCTCTTGATTTTGGCTCAGGTCATGATCGCGGGGGGTTGTGAGATGGAGCCCTGTGTCAGGCTCTGTGCTGACAGTGAAGAGCCTGCTTGGGATCGTCTGTCTCCCTCTCTCACTCTGCCTCTTCCCCTCCCCTGGTCATGCTCTCACCTGTGCATGCACATGCACACACACTCTCTCTCAAAATAAATAAATAAACATTAAAAAAAAACCCAAAACCTCACACTACTTAAAAATCTACACAATGGAAAAACTGTTCAATGTTTTTTAAAAGGTAACTTATTCTCATACCCCACACAGGGCTGTTGGGCAGATTCAGAGCTATTGTCTAGAAATTAACACCAAATACTCTAACACCTGATTTTAGAAAGCCCAATTCTAATTGTACTGATCTGATATTCTCTGCAATATAATCCACATAACTGGCTTTTCCTCATGGAATAATCAAGAACACAGAGAACCTACTGCATGGAGACTAGGGGAGGTCACTTTCCAGCACAGTTATGATTGGAATCACAGCTGTGGAGACAGAGCCCAGGTGGCCAGGAGACAGTATCGCTAGTGTCAGGCCTCACAATCACTACTTCCAGCTGCCAAGAAAATGACAGTGTTCCCTGTAGCACTCACAAAGCCTCCCCTCCCCCAGTGGTGTTTAACCCCCCTACAGGCGTTTATATTCAAATGCAGGGCTTATACTATTCCGTTGTTTAGAATCACCTTAATGCGGGTAACATTTCCAGAAAATAAGAATACCTTATGTATAAATTGCCAGCAGAAATGATTTTGAAATGAAGCAGGAGGAAGTTTCCTTGGATCACAAAGATAGTGCGGTAACTTCAGCGGTGATGATTATTCCATCTGTTGATGTGATCATGGAAATTCTGGCAGAGGCTGTGAAGTCTTGTGCACTCTGCTGCCCCTGCACTCCCCAAAGGATGGAGGGCTGCCAGCTAAGCAAAGTGCTGGAAAGGGATGAAAGCAAACCACTGACCTTGAAGTGCTGCTCAGGAGCACTTAACCCTTTTGATATAGGTAGAGCGAGTTTGTTTATGCGTATTTACGAAGCCTTGCAAAGCTCTTCAGATGTTCTTAACTGAGATTTTTTTTTTTCTAAGCTGACCTCTGGTCTCCACTGCATGGCACCCAAAGAAGCTGATGAGGCTCAGAGGGGATAAAATAAAAAGCAGTTGTAAGTTTATTTGAAAAAATGGGCTATCGTATGTACTTGGCAATGTGAGCAGCTGAGGACCATGTGAGTTGACCAAGGCTCACGTTACACAGATAAAATGAAAAAAAAAAACAATTCTTGTCAAGAAAAGCAGCACTAAAAAGGAGTTATCAGTCTTAAGCTCTTATGTATAGTTTGTTGTGGGAAGTAAAGGTGGTCGAGGGATGTTAAGAAATGTTACTACTTAAAAAATTATTTTATTTTGAGGCATGGATTCATTGTTAACAGAAAAGGCTAAGACTGAGGTTATCACTTTATGACATCAAATTTGTTAAGAAGAGTAAAATAATGCAGTGTCACGTGGATTCTTCCAAATCTTGGGGAAATTTTGGTACCGCAGGCATTCAGTCTGGATTTCTAAGATGTTCCTACCTAAAAGGTTGAGCTCCCTGAAGGCATGCTTTTCCACCATCTGCATGTTTTTGCAAGGTAATTAATATTTTCCCTCTAAAAATAATACACTGGGCAATTTCATATGCCTCATCAGACCACTGGCATTATGTGCTGTAATGTCTGTGATTCAGCTTCTCCTGTGAACCATAAGACCTGACTTGATGTTGTCAGAGAGGAAGGTGAATCTTCTGTGCATCAACGTTTGTTGCAATACCTTTTAATGTGAAGTGACTCATTTCAGATTCTAAGAGACAGCCTTGAGTAGATCCATTCATGTTCTTGTCCGTTGAAGCTATTTTACTTAGGAATTTTCTTGTCCACTACTAATTAACCCCCAGTTCCCAAGGGGAGTGAGACTGAGAGGACAAACCATGGCAGTTGAAAACAAATTGTGAACATCAGTGTGCATTGGTATAGATCTGATGGGATCTGTTTAAGATAACACGTAACCATAATTGAAAGTTTTCAGTGTAGTATACTTTCTAGTTCAAAATGACATCAAGGCAAGTTCTATTTGATCTCTTTTAACCAAGCTATTACTTTGGTACTGGGAGAACTCTAATCCTAATCTGCATTTGAGGAATTAGAATGACTTCATTAATCCAGGTCCTAAATAAAGTCAGAGCAGGTTTAAAAAGAATTAGTCTAGTGGCAATAGACCTGATATTTTAAACCAAAAGTGGGATAAGTGAATAAAATTCATGGCATCACCACTAATATTTTTTAATGCCAGATGTGTTTTCCTATTACATGGAATATTACTGTGATTTGGAAACATGGACAGTGTTGTTGAATCTTTATTGAATTTAGGAAGACGCTGTTGGCTAATTTTTAGTGAAGCAGTCGATAAAATTGTTTCCTCCTTCCTTCCTAAGTTTTTGCTTTCACATATTATAGAATGACATCTGTTAGGTCTGGGAGCCAGATGCAAGGGATTGGCTGACTGTTCAAGGAACCATGAGCCAACGCAATGGGGCATCCAACCCCTCTGGATGGTCATAATTTTTTCAGAATTTTCCCCCCTCTCTTTAGTTATGAGTCTTGGGACTCCTCAGATCTGTTTTGTAAATAACCATAGTAAACTAGAGCAGGGCCAGGCTTATAAGAAGTATAATTGGAGAGGGTACCTGGATGGCTCAGTAGGTTAAGCAACCCTCAGCTCAGGTCATGACCTCATGGTTTGTGAGCCTGAGTCCCATGTCGGGCTCTGTACTGACAGTGTGGAGCCTGTTTTGGATTCTCTCTCTCTCTCTCTCTCTCTCTCAGATCCTCCCCCACTCATGCTTTCTCTCTTTCTCTCTCTCTTGAAAATAAATAAACATTAAAAGAAAGAAGTATAATTGGGCTTATTTGAAGGACTCTTTATATCATTTTAACAATTTTTTTTTCGAGGACTTACCCACGTTGTGCCACTATTACAGTTATCTGGAAAGAGCTACAAAAAATAACAAACAAATAAACATTCCTGGTGGAAGAGAAAAGATAATAAGCAAATAAATAAAACTTGAAGTTTGTAAGAAGTAATTACTGCTATAGGAAAAAAGACAGAAAGGAAAGGATCAAGGAATCCTGAGAGTGAAGGAAAAAGTTGCACTTTCAAATAAGGTGCTCATTAAAGTGTTTCTTGATTAAAGTAAATATATATGTATTTTTTATTTATTTTTTTATTTTAGAGAGAGAGCATGCATTCACGAGCTGGGGAGGGGCAGAGCAAGAGAGAGACAGTCTTAAGCAGGCTCTGTGCCCCGTGTGAAGCCAGCTGAGGGGCTCGATCTCACCACAGTGGGCCAAACCAAGAGTCCAATGCTTATCCAACTAAGCCCCCTATGTAGCCCTAAAGTAAATACTTTTGACCAGAGACCCATAATAAGATGAGGGAGAGAACTTTTTGGATATCTGAAGGAAGAGCACTTCAGGCAAAAAAAAAAAAAAAAAAAAGCAAATGCAGATGGTCTGAGGCAGGCTTGAATTACAATATGGTGGCTCATGCTGTGGAAATCAAATGAGAAAGAGGGAATGGGCCTGGTGGCCAGAGAAAACATCTGGAGGGAGAGAAGGTCTGAATAAGAGAGTCCTTTTAGGATGGGAATTTACTCTGAGATGGGTAGTCATTGATATGGTCTGGCTAAAATTTTAATATTATCAGTTAGCTGTTAGGTCAAAAATAGATTAGAGGGACCAAGGTGGGAACAAGAAGACCGATTAAAAATCTATGGTGATAAGAAAACTGGCAAGACAATAACTGTCACTTGCACCAGGGTGATGTCAGTGCTGCTGGAATCTGCAGCTTGATTCGACATAGGCTATGAGAGAAAGGGAGGAGTCAGATATAACCTTAACTTTTTGGGGTGAGCAATTAGATGAATAGGAGTGTTCATTTATTGAGATGGGGAAGAATGCAAGCTCTTGAACTCCTTGGTATTTGTTCCCTGTTCGTGTCCCTAGATCTGCTGAAGTTCCTCAAGAGAGATGATCCATTTTATTTCCTCCCTCCATTTCCCAACCATTTGGAGGTTTGAAAAACCTAAACCCTCTGGTATTCACCTTGTACCTCAGAACATGGACGACCCAGTAAGTTTTGTATTTTATCAACATGATTATTTCCCAACGTTTTACAAACAGAATAAAAGCAAGTGTGTTTGTGTGTGTGTCTGTTGTTGGAGTGGTTGCTTAAACATCTTAATGTCTAAAAGGACGATTCACCCCTCAGAATTTCACTTTACCCCGAGCCGAAGGCACTTTGAGTGCTTGACTCACTTATGTGGATGACTTTTAACTACACTATTGTTTCCATCTTGAACACTTGTTTATTTTAGGCCTCATGACAGATGAGCTCACCCAGATCTTAAAATGCAGAATTTAAGGTTGTGTCAGACTATAATTTTATGCTAACTTTGTTTATTCCCCTCTTCAATTACTAGAGTTACCACCCTAGACTCTGGAAAATAACTGGAGACAATGTTTGTTTGGTGGCAAATTAGAAGCTGACGTCCCAGCTCTCCCTGAGTGTGACTATGTGTATGCAATTTAATTATATTGAAACTGAGCATTATGGTGTCTAAACTAACTTTCCTTTATTCTCGGAGATTTACTTCATGTTTGGGAAAAGCAAGGGAAAGTGGTGAATATGTTGTAAAGTGGAAAATTTTAAACCCTGAGCTACAGAGACGGAATGCACATCCATAATATTTACATAAAGCATAATCATTTCTTGTGTCCTAAACTGAGAGCTGAGAACAGAAGTGAGGCCTCTGGCTACCGCCCTTAATTGAGTTACAGGAGTGGATGTTCTAAGGCCTCTATCTTTGGGCAATGCAGTAAACCATGATTATGACTGTGGCTGGGAAAACATTTTAAATGTAGAATAAGGTAGCAGAGGACCAAGAACGTCTACTTTATGGACTCTGTGGGTTTTATTTTCGGCAGCTGTAAATCTATAGTCCTTCATAAACAGAACAAAGTGGTCAATTTTCACGGGAGCTGTGCTGGCACAATGGTACCAAGGGCTTACTTTGGGAACAAAGTCATTAAAAATAACTATGTACAAAGAGCCCAGTCATAAATAATGTGCCACAAAGAATCCAAAGAAATCCAAAGGCAGTAAATGATCTACCTCAGTGTATCTAAAAATCTGCTACGGGCCGTCTGGCTCTGAGTATGGTGAACCCCCAAGGAGCTCCTCTGAACCCTCCTCTTTCTCTCCTTTCTTCTTTTCTCCTCTACTTCCCACCCACTCTATGTTCCTCTTCCTAGAAACTGTCAGCTTGTCAGTCGTTCAGGCAATCAGCTGCAGACAGACACAAAGAGAGGAAAACATACAGAATTCCTGAGGCCCCTTTGTCATTTCCCACCTGGGTCCCAAATTGTGATGAAGCCTTTCTGTGATTGCTTTTCCTCCATCAATACTACTTTAAAATGTAGTTTCTATCAGGATTAAAAAAAAAAAAAAAAGTGTTCAAGAAAAGAGGGAAACTGACATTGCTCAGAACCAGAAATACAAGACCTCTAGGTCTTGGCTTTCTAAGATCTGGCTTGTTTTTCAACTTATCTTTTTCTCTTTCCCAAATTTCATCTCTTCTAATTACTTGTGGCTTCCTCTTCGACCTCTCTCATCCTCTCGTAGCAGACACCCAACGTTGCAGGAAATTCTGCTGTCTCATTCATGTGTCATTCATGGATATATGGTGACTTCTTTTTGCCACATCCACAAGCCCCTGCCTCTTCACACTTCCCAGAAGTGATTTACTCTGGGGTGTCTGTGGCTCATGGTTTTCTCCCCTGTGAGGACTCTCCTGCCTCCCTGATCTTTCCAAACACGATTAATCGCTCCCTTCCTTGGGCTTCAACTACATGTTATCATGGCAAATATGACATTTGAATGGTTTTTAAAACCTGCAGTTTTTCCCTTACTAAATGAGGTCAAAGAAAATATTTACCTTCTTCGCTTTGTCTTCTAGTACCTGTCACATGTTAGAGTCTTAAATAATCCCTCAATCAGTGTGTGTCTCCTCTGCCAGGCACAGCCAGTTGCTTTCACAGAAATTGTTATTGAATCTACAACAATTCTATCATTAGAGATATAATGTTTTTTTGCTTCCTCTGTTTTTGATTTTTTTTTTATGAATGAGAAAACAGAAGCACAGACAATGTAGCTGGTGAGAAGTCACAAGTCTCATTATTGATACTGACAGGATACAACTGTTATGTTCTCTCCCTTCCAGTGGTTCTCTGATTTGATCAGAATCACTAACACATCTTGCTAAAACAGGTTGCTGGGCCATATCCTTAGAGCTTCTGAACCATTAGGTCTGGAGTGGGACCAGATAATTAGTTATTATTATAACTGGTCCTGGGACCATACTTGGAGGACCACAGCCTTGCATTAGCTGTACAGTATAATCTGTGAGCAGCTGCATTCTGAGTGGAACAGTGCATTGTGGAAATTTCGCAAGGAGTCCAAGAGTTTATTTGTGTATCAAGCATGTGAGCAAATTGAATAGTCCTCACATACCATCCATTTATTTCCCTACCTACCTACCTATCTAACTAAATTTTCTTTTTTTTTTTTAATTTTTTTTAACATTTATTTATTTTTGAGACAGAGAGAGAAAGAGCATGAACGGGGGAGGGTCAGAGAGAGAGAGGGACACACAGAATCCGAAACAGGCTCCAGGCTCTGAGCGGTCAGCACAGAGCCTGACACGGGGCTCGAACTCAGGGACTGCGAGATCATGACCTGAGCCAAAGTCGGCCGCTTAACCGACTGAGCCACCCAGGCGCCCCAAAATTTTCAAATGCAGATAGATGCTGTTCTGGTTACTAATCAACACACTCATTGAAGATGCCACTGATTTTGTGGACAATTGTTCACAGAATGCAGAAATGCATTCTCTCTTTCTGTGGATATTGGAAGCACAATTGCTGTATGTGAAGAGAAATATGTTTAACATTATAAAGGGAGATTTCCATAAGGTCACAATGAGTTGGTAAATTATGGTTCAATTTTATGATGGATAACTATGCAGCCAATAAAAAAGATGTGGGGTTAAAGGTATTTATCGCCATAAAGAGATGGTAAATATCAGATGCTGAGTGAGCATAGTAAGTTACTAACAACATGTATATTTTCACTGTATATTTTCATTGAATCTGGTTCAAAAAAATGCAATGAAACAGGAATAGCACTTACGTTTGGCTAGTAGCTTCGTAGATGATTTCTTCTTCTTCTTTTCTCCTCATTCCCCCATCCTTTCTTCTTTCTCTCTTCCTTCTTTACGTCTATACCTTCTTAATGTTCTGAATATGTATTATACATTTTATACATTTCTAAAATATTAACATTTATAAAAAAAATAAATTTTCTACAATAAGTATTGCTCACATAATAAATACATACCCCAAATGATGAGGAGCACACTTCCATAGTATAGTCTGCATGTAGACTGTGACTTCTTCTTAGCCTGGAACTCTCCAGAAAGAGTTTGGCTTTGGGAACTCATATACAGTACGGCTCTTCCCACCCACCTCTGGTCTTGTCTTCTTGAGGCCATCAGTTGTGGATAACCCAAGTTCAGAAAGGCACACTTTTGTCCTATAATATTTCTCAAGGTAAGGTAAGCCACAAATCACTGCTCCTTGCCCTGTCCCAAAGAAAAACTCAGTCAGCTTATTTCTTTCCAGAACAGAGAACCGTTTTGCTTAAAGAACAAGAGAGTTTGCCGGTAATCTCTGTGCTAGGGTTGGCATAATTAGATCCTCTTACATTAAGCAAGATAACAAAAGAAGGAGATTTTAATTTTTTTTAACGTTTATGTATTTTTGAAAGACAGAGCACAAGATGGGAAGGAGCAGAGAGAGGGAGACATGGAATGCAAAGCAGGCTCCAGGCTCTGAGCTGTTAGCACAGAGCCTGATGTGGCACTCAAACTCACAAGCTAGGAGATCATGACCTGAGCTGCAGTCAGACGCTTACCCAACCAGCCACCCAGGAACCCCAGGAAATATTTTTTTTCATGTTTATTTATTTTTGAGAGAGAGAGAGAGAGAGAGAGAGAACGCACGCAAGTGGGGGAGGGACAGAAAAGGGGGTTCAGAGGCTGGGTATACAGAGGATCCAAAGCAGGTTCTGTGCTGACAGCAGAGAGCCCCATGTGGGGCTCAAACTCTTGAACTGAGAGATCATGACCTAAGCCAAAGTCAAATGCTTAACCGACTCAGTCACCCAGGGGCCTCTTTAAAGGGGAAATATTTCTGTTCTTATGATTCAGATACTAAACAGAGTTGCTAATATTCATGGAGAACTTGCTAAGCCCCAGACTCTGTGAAAAGATGATATCATTAATGACATCACAATTCACCCAGCTTCTCAAACATGGCAATAATATTCCCAACACACCACCTTTTAATTGCTCTTTCCTCTGCCCAGAACCTTCTCTCTCTCAATATTTGCAAGACTTGCTTTCTTGTTTCACTTGATTCAGATCTTTGCTCAAATAAAACCTTTCTGGAGCAGCGTTCTCTGTTGCCATATCTAGAAAAGCACCCAATTGTCCCTATCACCTTAGCTCACATTCATTTTTAATGGGAAGTGCCTACAAAATAAGTATATGAATCTTATTGTCATCACAATTCTGTAAGGTGGATACTGACATGATCCACCAAGGTTTAGAGAGAATTGATTAAATTGCCCATTTGAACCAAATTGTCTGACAACTGAGTATGTTCTTAATCAACACGTATTGGAATGTTCTTTTATTGACTGGATGAAGTCTATTGTCTCAGTGTTAAAAACAGGCACTTGAAAGAGCAGAGATGGATAGATAGTAAAATATCGCTGATAATGAAATGCCCAGACACCTGACAAATTACTAGGGGTATGAGTATGAAATATGATGTGTACTTTCAAGCTATCAGCAAGCAATTGAAAATACCTTCTTTTATGAGAGGGTCAAGATACTTTTGTTTTAAGATCTGTACTTACTGGCAAAATTGATTGCAGTGTGTGCAGAGAGAAATATTTCATTCTCCTCTATCTCTGACAGAAAGTGGAAAGAGGAAACACTGAAAACAGGAAAATATGTGTGATATCTATAGAACAGCAGATACGTAACTCGCTGAGCAGCTGAAGAATTAAGTCAGAGGTATGTTTTGGCACCCTTTGCAGGCTCTACTTGCTTCCTTTAGATTCCTTTTCTTTTTTATCATGCAAGTCTTGGATATGGTGCCCCTTTTCTGTCCCAATGTCTGAGACTTACAGAACGTCACTGGCAAGGATCTTCTTAGTAACAGCAGGACTCTCAAAGGCGCCAAAGAATGGGGAATCCAGCATGAAACTAAGTCAGCTGCCCTACAGTAGCCCTAGACCTTGTCTGAACCAGTAATATTAGGAACATATTGGCCAACATAATTATTTACCTGCTGTAAAACCTACACCTTTTGGTAATACATCAATAGTACTGAGGCCTAGAATTCCTGTGCCCTTTCCTTCAGGGACCATCTGGTCCACTCTGTCTCATTGCCAGAGCCAGATACCCACCCCAAGGAATTACCCTTTTGTAGTCTGTACTCATAAAATCTGATTTCTATTCTTTTGGAGATTGTTTCCTAAAATAACCATAAAACTTTTTCAAAAATTTTAGAAAGTTTTATAAGAAGACAGGATAGCAAATAGGTAAAGTTCTTCTAAAATTTACATTTCAAAGTCTGTAGAGTAAATACCGCTGTGTTCTGGGTGGGTGACATAATTTGGAGGGGCTTCAGGTTTCCCTCCAATTATATTGCCACTTGATACACTGGCCCAATGCTGTTCTTAGGCTCCAACAGAAACAAAACCTATATTGTCTTAAAGAATCTAGGGCCACCCACTTTGCATATGCAAGTGCAAATTCAAATAGGACCTGGAGAAGGTTAAATCATATGCTGATGTCTGACCTCAATCTAGACATGAGTATCAAAGGAAGATTTATTTGCTTCTCCTGGCCAACTGCCTTTTTAGTTTTTTTTTTTTCATAGAGAGAAAAAAAAATACATATATATATATATATTTTTTTTTCTTATATGGAAGATAAACCAAAGATACCCAAGATACCATACTAGGGATTATAGACGAATAAATTGAAATAAAGGAAGACAACACAAGTATAAAATGATATAATTTGTTAAGACTTTCCTGAAATAAAAGACTATTTCAACCTATATATTCAGAGGGATACCAAATGCAAGAATCCAAGGAAATTGTTCCCATCTGTTCCTGAGGAATCTAACATAGAGCAAGATTTAGCCAATCAAGAAATGACTGAAGAAGCCACAACAAAGAAATTTGTGTGGTCACTGAATCTATTTACCCATAGAATAAAGACTGAAACAAATGTTAAGATTATGAAATCAGATAAAAATGAAAATAATATAATCTGTGGTAATCCTAAAATTAGCCAAAGTAGAAAAGTAAATATTCCGATCTCTTCTGTAACAAATCAAAGAGTAAAGATGGCTGAATATATTTAATAACACAAAGGTAAACCAGCAGAGAGAAACCTCCAACCTATGTACCACCATTGGATTCCCAGGGAGTCTAGAAAGTATATTCAAAGCTATGAAAATTAAAAAAATCAACTAAAATAGTATAACAGAAGAAAAAAAATCAGTCATATCAATAAGTTTAATCAGACTAAACTCACATAGTAGCACTTGAATGACAAAGCAAAATCCTTTGGTAAAACAGAAGAGAAGAGTCATGCCAGGCGAATGCTAACAAAAGGAAAGCAGAGTATCCGAACCAACATGAGAAAAAAATGTCACTATGAAAGAAGAGAAAGATGTCTAAGAACTTCCTTCTTTTCCAGCTCTCCCATAAGCATTATACTCAGATCATTTCAGTAGAGAATTATAACAAATTACATACTAACAGAATAGATTAAATTCTTCTTGTAGGTTAAAAAAGAATGGAAGAGCTTAATATCAACACGTATATACACAGATTTGTTTATTTTTGCAAAATATATTTCTGTAATGCCACCCAAGAAACAATAACTTTGAGGAGGAGAATTGCACAACAAGAGAAGAGGGGTGTTGGAGTTGGGGGGATGCTTCATCACACATCTTTTTACTAGGGTTAGGAAATATAAATACAATTGAATAAAATTAAAGTGGTCCATGGTGGTGGAACTGCTCACTTTGTCAAGGGGGTCCTTTACCAGATAAAGACTAAAAGAAGTCATATCTTCATTCAAACCTCAAGAAACCACTGTAGGTTGGGCTTAACTGGCAGGACCAGCCCTGGCAAAAAAAAAAAAAAAAGTGAGGAAAGGAGATGAGTAAGTGAGCCAAATCTCTGAGCAGTACCCAGACTCCAGCAGGGGCAGACAACCTCAGTGATGTCCATGCTCAAAGCATCCAAACTTTCAAGGCTAGATGGTTCTAGCAGAACCCCAGGTAACAGCAATGTACCCAGAGGTGACACTACCAGTGTAGGCAGAGGTGAATTTATCACGAAGCTAATAGAACTTCCCTCTCAGGGACTCTCCCTCATCCAGGCTCCTGGGATTGTGGAAGACTTGTATGGAGTTTAGAATGTTCTGTGAGAGGAGGGTAAGCCAGACTGCATTTAAGGACTATTTCTATGAAGTATTTCTGGCAAATTGCCTGACATGAATCTTAAGTGAAAGGGACCTGAATCTCCAAGGATTCTGCAACATGGTATATGTTTCCTTATTCTAAGTAAATACTCACTTTCACACCTAATGATGTACATAAAACTTATGATTTTGTATTTTTTATTTTAAAAAGACTGAAATTATTTAAGATTTGGTTTCGCAAGAGCCTGTCATTACTCTTGCATATAGGCCTGCACTTTAGGGATGCCACAGACCTAGTTTACGGATCTTCTTAACCAAGCACGACTGAAGTAGCTCTAAGGAGCACAGAACACGCCCAGGTGCAGTGAGGGACATTGAGTCCAACTACCGTGCGCTCAGTGGTTTCGTGCCCCTGGCACAGCAGCAGGCTTGTCTGTACACCGGTGGCTTGGGGAACAGCCATCACCTGGCCCCAGGAAAGACTCCCCAGGCCGCTGGAATGAATTGGAATTTATGATCCATCGGCAAACAGCTAGGACAGTAGGGACCCCTGGGGATTTTTGACATATCAGACTGAGCTTCCTGTTGAATTGAGCAGGTGAGAGATGGAGTCTAGGCACTCTGAAATATAAATTAAAGAATGATACTGAGCCGTGGACTGGTGGGAACTGCCCATGCTGTTTATATTGAATTCCGAAATTCCATTAAGCATGTTAAATTGACTTAAAGTGCCCCCACTGATACCTTATAGCTTACCAAACATATGGAAGCAAAAAGGGGTTTAACTGGATTCCAAACATCCCCCAAAACCACTTTTTCATACTAATGTCCTGGGTTTTTTTTCATACTCACACTGTTTCTTTTTCTCTAAATTCCTTCTATTTTTCCAACCAGGACCAACAGTCCCTCTTTTATAATGATTATTCCAGTCCTCGTCTACCCTTTACTCCAAGGATACAAAAAAGTCAACCACCTTATTCTCATTTCACAGCTGCTATACAATAGCAGAAGGGATCCTGAACATGTAATTAATTCAGGCAAAGGAAAATTGAGTGAAGAAAGAAAACAAGGCACAATTCAAGTTCAATCACTGTTTTGTGACAGTGTGCTCAAGTAAGACTATAATCATGGCAAGGCTTCCAGTTATTGATTAGTTAATCATAAAGAAGATATGTACCACTGCTATATATACTTAGCCTTCAAAGAGGATATATTTTAAAATAGGAAAACTTCAGCCACATAAATATTTAGTAGGTTATTTTCATCGACTTATGGGAGGAGGGTAAGAGAAATAGAAAAAGTAATTCTGGCTCTAGAAGTTTTTAAACACAGTTGTTGAAGAATTTGTGAAAAGGATCATTTTCACCAGTCGTTTGCTTTTTCACCCCCTGGCTCTCACCCCACAGTTGGAGAAATGATAGTTCCATCAGATGGTGAGTTCCTGAGGAGGCGGCCAATCCCTCTCTGGCCACTCTGGAAGGGTAAATCTCATGTTACACCACACACAGCAAAAACCTCCTGGCCCTATCACTTCTTCCCCCAATTGCTTAGAGAGAAACCAGTACCAGAAGTGGATTCACCAGGTTCCTGCCCTGCACGGGACCCTGAAAGACCTAGGAAGAGACTAACAGTGTCCAACTAATTGGTTACATGTTATTGCAAACGTGAATATTTTCTCAGATTTCCCAAATAAATTCCTAAACAATCCTACAAATTTATACAGTATTACTATTGGTAAGTTATAAATCTGAAAGAAACTTTTCTCAACTATCAGTAATTAAAAATTGATCAATTTTAGTCATAGAAGATGCCCATCGAATTTATCTTCCAGTTTTTTCTACGCAAATGTCGTTATAAAACCTTTACCATAGAAAGAGATAATCAAAGTGTATGCAGACAAAAAAGTAGGAATTCACTTGTTACAGCAATGTGTTCACTTGTTAACTTTTAAGAATTATGCTGATTTTCTAGGTTTTGTGATGTTTATGGCATTGGACAGCTTTTAAAGTGTACAATTTATTATGATTTCTTTTCTCATTCTATTTACCTCTGTAAGCAATTTTGTAGTGGTAATTTTTTTTTTCTTAAAGAAGCCTCCCTCAGTTGCATGTGCCTAAGATATCATATAACCTGGATCTATTTGATCAGGAGGGCTTTCAGTTGTATGAAATGGTGACTGGGAATTAGGGCTTTCTAATCAGACAGATTTGACTCAAATTTTTCCCTTGAGACTTTCTAACTACATGACGTTGGCATTGTTCCTCTAATTCTTCAAATTCCATCACCTGTTAAATTGGAAAAACATTAGTATCCACCTCATAGAATCAATAGGAAAATATAATACGTGACATGGTGCATATGAAAGCAATTGACACAGTTTCTAACACCCCTACAGATGTCTGAATAACTCAAATAAATTTCTTAAACTTATAAAGCCCCCCAAAAAACCTCTTGTTTTCCTCCAAAATGATGTCTTTCCCTGTCTTCTTCCCTAGTAACATTCATCCAGTTTTTTCAGACTAAATACCAAGGAGCTTCAAAGCGTACATCTAATTCCATCTAAAGCCACCTCTGTTGACTTTACTTTCGAAAAATGAACCCTCCAATGACAGTTCCTCACGACTACTGCCCTGGCCAAAACCTCCTACTGCCCTAGTCATTAATGTCTCTTTATATACAACTCCAGTAGCTTGCAACTTTTTCCTAGTTTGATGCCCCACCCACTCAAGTCTATTCTCTTAGCCCCCATTGCTACTCCTGAGACATTTATTGACTACCCTCTTCCTTTACGAAGCTTTAGTTGTCTATCTGCACTACCTCTAATCCCATTCTTACTATCCTGCTGTAAGTCCTTCACCTATAGACTTCTGTCACTTTCACCCTCGGTGGAGATACTGAATATGACTCAGAGTCCACATCTTCAACTTGACTCCTGACAACCCAACTAGAACCTAGTTCTCTATTCCTTGGTCTTTCCTACTCATACCCTACACCTTACAAACCTTAAATAAAACCATTCTACTCCATGCTGGCATTTGACCTTGGTCTCAGAATGAATCCTATCACCTAGAAACTAAAATATTTCCTAAATAATAAATTCTGAGATCCCATTCTATGACAAAATCAATCACACTTTCAGTCTCTCACTCCTCCCACTATTCCTTCTCTTGGGCTCCATCGAGTCTTCTAATATCTATACTATACCCCAATCTCCCCGTCTCCTATGCACTTGCTTTTCTTCCTATCCAGTCTGTGTCCTATGACACATCACAGCAACTTCTATTAAATGGGAGATCAATTATTTTAGAGGGTGGTGATGTTAGGTCAACAAAACCATCTGCTTCCTTGTCTTTGATAGCTTAGCATTGTTGGAGGAAATCATAAATCATACTGATTGTGTCCATTACAAAACAGAGTTTCCTCAACTGAGAAATCCTTCTAGCGGTCTCTTATTGGCTACTTTTATAATTCCCCACAATAATTATTACAAATTTTCAGCATTTCTTCCAAACCACCATTACTTTTGCTTTCTTTAACTATCCAACGGTTAACCTTGTCTCCTTCACAAAGAAGGATTAACGAATGGATATCTTTAATTCATCCCACAAATGGTCATTAAGAAACTACTGGTTGCTGGGCACTATTGTTGGCACTTAGGATATATCACCAAATAAGTCAGGCAAGATCCTATTCTCATCTTTAACTTTCCCCTACCTACCCGAAACAAATCAGAAAATACCCAACAAGTATTTTGGAGTGCCTGCTTCATGCCAGGAATTTTTCTTGGTGATAGAAATACAACAGTGAAGAGAATAAATAAAATAGTCCTCCCTCATGGAGTTTTTATTTTAGTGAGGGGATGGACAGAAAAGGACAATAAAAATATATATAAATTTAAACATATATGTTTGTGTGCCCCCATATGTGTGTGTGTGTGTGTAGATATATATATATATATATATATATATATATATATATATAGTCAGATGAGTAATATAAGGGAGATAGGAAATGGTGTTAAGGTATATGATATAAAGTCAATAAAATTACTCACTGAGTTAAATAACTTTCAGCAATCACAAACAGCTTATAAAGAATGGAAATTGGACAAGAAAACATCAGATTCTGTATTCATAAAGAGAGTTAACTTAATATAATAAGCAGCTGAAAGTAGGAATGTCGGCTGATTCCTCTCTCTTCTCTTCTTTGCCCCTTCTATAAGGCCAAGGTTGAATAACAACAGTAATGTTTAAAGGTTCTAGATCATAATTTGTCATTAACAAATATTCCAAAAGTTTTAGGTTTACATAAATTCTACGATCCCTAAAGTTAGCATTGGCCTCACACACATTTCTAAAAGCCTCCCCCACCTGGCCACCTGCACCTCTTTCTCCAGTTTTCTGTGTTACCAAGCAAGAGAACACGACCATCTGCCTTCAGCAAGTACACCCAGTTGCCTTACATACAGCTTTCTATGAATTTCAAACAAACAAACAAAAAAAAGAAGTGGAAAGCAATGAACTTAATATGTTTTTGCCAACACCCACCCATCAATTTCATTGTTAACTATTCTGAGCATATGTTTATTAGGTACTGTGTTTCACTGCACTATTGTTCCAACTAAAAAATGGATTTTTTCATGGGATTGCACGTTTCTAAATTTAAAAAACTGTTATTTCTAGCAGAGGTTTTTGTACATAATGGAAATGTATGGTAGAATTATGTTGGTGCTTGGCTTCCTGGAGTCCTCTTAGTGCCTCAGTTTCCCTTTGGGGAACCATGCCCTCCCAACCTTTGGCATGTGGTTGTCAGTGGAGCTGACTCCAATCTAGCTACCATAAACATGTGGCGCAAAACGCAGCGACTTGAAGCCATAGTAATTGTTTTGGGGAAGTTGTGTGATACCCTGGCTCCGACAGGGTCTGTGTGACTTTGACTCTGCTGCTGGGAGAGTGTGAACTGCCACTTGCAGTCAGGTGTTGATGAGAACTAAGTGCAGCTAGAACATTCCTATGCTGCCAGTGGAATGTAAAATGGCACAACTGCTTTAGAGAATTGTCTGTTTTTTTAAAGAGTAGAACATAATCATGCAACCCAGACATTCGACTCTTAATAATTTACCCCAAAGAAATGAAAACATATATCCTGACAAAGATGAGTACACCTTTACTCACAAGAGCCCCCAAACTGGAAACAATCTAAATGCCCATCCATATGTGGATGGAAAACCAAAATGAATGTGACATATGCATTCAGTGGGAAACTACTCAGCAATGAAAAGAATAAACTGCCGATAAACGTTTACACAAGGGATGAATCTCAAAATCATTATGGTTTAGTGGCAAAAAAAAAAAAAAAACTAGACACAAAAGAGTATGTAGCATATGATTCCATTTCCTTAAACTTTTAGAAAATAAAAATTAATCTTTAGTGACAAAAATCCTATCCGTTGCTGATAGGCGGTGCAATGGAAAATAGCCAGTGTGAGGGGCAAGAAGAATCTTGGAGGTTATAAGAATGTTTGTTCATGGACAGGGGTGGTGATTCACAGGCTATACAGCTAGTAACGTTCATCAGATTGTGCACTTTGAATACACCCAAGTAAATTCTACCTGGATAAGGTTAACTTTAAGAATAAAAATTGAACAAATAATAAAACCAATTTGAAATCAGTCTGCTTTTTATTATCAACACGTGCCAACAATTCTAAATGATCCTTTGTCGATCTACATTTTAAGCAATTTCTCGTTATGTTGCTTTCTACATCAGCATTAATGCCAAGAACTGCCAGCTACGAGAGTTAATGCCAAGGACTGCCAGCTATATGCTTGGCTCCCAACTCTGTGGACTTACTACAGATAATTGTTTTGAGAGGGCCACCTCAACAGTTTGAATTAGTTCGGGCTCATTCTGAGTACAGCTCTGTGATGGACTGGTGAAGTTTAACAGCAGGATCCCTGAAGAAACAACCTTGAATTGTACTTGCTGATTTCTTTGGTATACTACACCTCCCGTGACTAATCTCAATCTGCCCCGGTAATGGCACTGAGCAAGGATTCGGGAAGAGATGCGATGGAAGGGTGCGATGGAAATAGCCAATAGCCACGGGGTCAATGGGAATTTGCACCAGGACGGTGCTGAGTTGAATGATCCAGTGTTTGTGGTACTATAGATTCTTACATTTTGGCGCTACACTTAAATAAGCACAATTCCAGTGATTATAGAGTTAAGGAAACAGAACTTTAATTACAAATTCATCACTGTATTTGCAAATTGTTATCTGAAACTTGCAGAGTTACTCTTTGGAAGCACTTACGTATGTGTCAGTTTTCTATTTTTTTTTTAATGCAATAACGTAATTTAAAACTATTAATTACTGTTTTCTTTTTATATTGTAGCATTTAATTATTTCCATTTGCATAGTTTCATGTACAAAGTTCAAAGACAAAAATTTTTATGTCTATGCTTCTTATTTGGAATCATTACTGTTTATTTCATTTTGTGAATATTACTGAAAATAACTTTCTTTATAGTGGAGGGGTGTTTAAAAATGGTCCACTCCAGGTGCCCCATATATAGGGCCCATAAATAGGCCACTGAAGAGATTGATTAT
Source organism: Panthera pardus (assembly GCF_024362965.1). Lineage (NCBI taxonomy): Eukaryota > Metazoa > Chordata > Mammalia > Carnivora > Felidae > Panthera > Panthera pardus. The sequence continues at coordinate 121,154,052 of NW_026526688.1, forward strand.
ATAAGTCTGGAAAGGTCAGCTGTAAACCAAAATATCATTTTAAATAAAGATGCCAAATGTGGACAGAGAATTTACTATAAAAGTGAAAACCAGACTTGGTACTAGATGTATTATTTCTATTTGTGCACAATTCATTTGTCTACCAAAAATATAAACTAGACTGGAATTTGTTGCTAGTTGCTAACTCATACTGCCATAAAACTTCTGCGGTTTCTATTTTTTAGCATCTTTTTCATAAAATAGATAAATTGCAATTGACAATATCTATCGTCTTTTCTTGATTTAAAACTCCGATATACAAGTAGAAACCATCATTTCCTTTTTAGCACTGACAAATTTGTAGTAAAAAAAAAAAAGTAAAATGATGTAGGAAACAAAACTAGAAAAGGCAAATTCAGGTCTTATAACTTGGGCTCCACTGAATCCCTCCACAACTATTTAAAAATTTTTAATATAATTTATTGTCAAGTTGGCTAACATACAGTGTATCCAACGTGCTCTTGGTTTGGGGGCTAGATTCCCATGATTCATCACTTACGTACAACACCCAATGCTCATCCCAACAAGTGCCTTCCTCAATGCCCATCACCCATTTTTCCCTCTCCCCAAGCCCTCCCACCCCCACATCAACCCTGTTTGTTCTCTGTATTTAAGAGTCTTTTATGGTTTAAATGTTTATTTTATTTTTGAGAGAGAGAGAGAGAGAGACAGCATGTGAGAAGAGAGGGGGGAGAAAGAGAGAGGGACAAAGGATCCTAAGTGGGCTCAAACTCACAAACTGTGAGATCATGACCTGAGCTAAAGTCAGATATTCAACTGACTGAGCCACCCAGGTACCCCAGAATCCCTACACAATTATTTAACCCACAGAATTATCTGATCCATCAAACATTTTTTACAAACTTAAAATGAAACAAATCTTGAGTTTTGGAAAACTTTTTTCCTGAAATCCAATCACAATAGATAACATTTAATACGCGTTTAACACGTCTATCACTATGCTAATTAATTTGAAAATATCACCTCACCTGTTGTATATATGTCCAAAATATTAATATACATCTCCATTTTCATAGGTAAGAAAAGTGAGGCATAGTATTTGAAATAACAAATTCATAGTCACGATGTTAATGAGTGGAAGCAGAAAGCTAAATCTCCCGTCTGTCTTACTTTAAAGTCCATGTAAACATCAATGCTGATAATTCTAGCATTAAATATTAAAGTATGTAGATAATTTCCATTTCAATTTGACTTGTGTTTAAAAACCCAAAAACTTCCCAGTAAGAGATTCAAAAGTTCAGAAATGGAAATTATAACATGAAAAGAAGGTTTGGAGTTTGCTATGATTCCAGTCAAAATTTCCATCCTCCTACAAATATGCCTCTGAACTCAGAAGCAAGAATATTTATAATTTTTGTTACTGTTCTTTTTATCTCTGTCCAGGTAATCAGTATGTGACAGTAACTTACCTTGAAAAGTGTCATTATTTTTTAGGGTAAAGAACAGATCTGTCATGGCCATCAATTCAGAATATCATCACTATGATAAAAAGAAACTAAACTATTCATCTACTCAGACCATTTTTTTTTAAAAGAAAGAAAAAGACATTGAAGATAGGGTTTCTTGTTAATGCTAGCAGAGGCTGTGTGCTTCCAACTTGAATAATGTTCCTGAGTTATTTTGCAGGTAGATAAGGAGAAGGATGTGGAAGGCAGAAGACGAGACTTCTGTGTTGAATTAATGTGGTTATGTAAAATCTGTCACATTTAGGTAGTATTTTTTATGCATAAAACCCTGGAACTCAAAGTAATTTTACAGAAAAGAGATACGTGAATGGAATATTCATTTCAATGAGTTAAGCACTTCTGAAGACCCTTTCTTCATGGGTACTAAATGCTGGGCTGCCATTCTAGTTTTATCATTTGCTGGCTAGGAAATCTGGGCTAATCCCTTAACTTCTTTTAGCTTCAGATTTTCATATGTAAAACTGTGATATTACAGAGTCTTGTGAGCTTAGTGGTCAGCAAGCCTCTATTCAAAAGCCTGGAATAACTAAAGCTCGTATTTATCGTTTCATTACATGCTACTCTCTACTTCTCCCCCCTCCAACAAACCCAGAAACGGATAGTCAACATCCGTTGTTTTGAGATACATGATTAAAATTCCCTATTTTCCTCTTCTCTTCAATTATGCATTATTTATTATAAAGATATGTATTTATTTATTTAATAGATATGCCGATATATCTGCCTTATCTATTTTAGGTATGCACAAGTGCACACACTTTTGTTCATACACTATTGTCATGGTATAATTACCTTTGTCCCTCCCATGTCCAAGAGCTCCCCAAAACAGGTGCTGTGCCCTATTCATTTTTCCATCTTCATCATCTTAGCAGAGCATCTCAGCAAATATTTGATGAATGAGGGTTTCTTTTGCTTCACATAGTGATCACTACTATATACTAAGAGGCATTCAGACACTTCTTTGACGACAGCAAGGAAATGAAAGCTAAAAATAATAAATTTAAAAGTCAAGTATCTAATAATAGAGTATTAAAGAACGATCTAATTATCAGTAAATAAACACAAGTTTCAAAATCAAGAGATCAGATCTTTAAATGGCTTCCCTACCATTTAAGGTATATGTTTCGGCATCCTTCTATTAAAGTCCTCACTACTCTACTCCCAAAATAAAAATACTACGTACAAAATATGATATTCGATCTTAAAATAGTATGGATTCCAAAATCTATCCACACACTTTAGTCAACAAATATTTATTGAATTTCATACAATTAACACTTCGTTAGCTGCTGGGGATGTTATGGTGGGTCGGTTGGAAAACATGTCTCCTCACGGAGCTCATAGCCTCCTGGGGAAGAGAGGCAAATGGGAAAGCTACTGGAGATTACAAGGTGCCATGAGGGCGATGGCAGGCAGCAGAGGGAGCAGGGGCATCATAGGGATGGCCACACCTTGCCTTTTGGAAGCTCTGGCAGTCACAGTTCACTGGGACACTTCGCTCCTCTCAAACTGTGATCCCATTACTTGTGACTTCCACTTTCATTCAGAGTTACCCATTTTGGCTCCAAATACTTTTTCTGAAAGGGAAGGCACTTTTTTCATTCTTTTAATTTCTTTCAGTTTTAGTCATCAACTAAAAGGTTGAAACATTTTGAACTGTAGATAGTCTAAACACTAAATCCAATATTCTTTAGATGAAGCATTTTAAAGCTAACCCTGAAACACTTTTAGCACTTGTGAACCAAGAAAATCAGAAACTTCATGAAACAATAAAGAAAAAGAGTCTGACAACATTCATACACAAAATCAGAGATTTTCCATAAGAATTGTTTGCAACACACATCTAGCTACCTTCTTTCTTAAATCTGATGATCTTTTCTTAACATGTGCAGCAACAGGGAGCTTACCCTCGGAAAGGCTATCATTTCATTTTTGAACACCTCTCGTCATTTCAAACACTTCATTTTACCACAGCGGGGGATGGGAAGCATGTTTAACTTCCTCTGAAACTACTAGAAAAAAAATTCTCATTTATCTTTTACGTGATAAATCCTACCTTACTTAAAGGCAGCTGTTATTGCCCTGTAAAACCTTCTTTCCTTTAGATGAAACTTTTTAGTTCCTTTAACTACACCCTCTGTTACATGGTGCCCATGATGTGTTATTCAACACGTATTTACTGAGCACCAATTTTGTTCTAGACCCACAGCTAGGCACAGGAAATACAGAAGGGGGTAAAATACTCATTGATCATTCCAGTCTCTGTGTGGATCTCTTTTGGGTGGGCTTTAATCTGACAATGTCTTACTTAAAATATACTTTATGGGGTCATGTCGATAAACAGAAATGATGCTGAGATGGCATTATCTTCATAAAAAGTCATTAAGAGGCACCTGGGTGGCTCACTCGGTTAAGCATCTTCTGTCCAGGTCATGATCCCGTGCTTCATGGGTTCGAGCCCTGCGTTGGCATCTGTACTGACAGCTCAGGCCCTGGAACCTGCTTCAGATTCTGTGTCTCCCTCTCTCTGCCCCTACCCTGCTTGCATTCTGTCTGTCTGTCTCCCCAAAATAAATAAACATTAAATTTTTTTGAAGTCATTTAATACTGTTGTCTATGCTTGGATTTGTAATAATTCAAATCTTCTGGGACTTTTATATGAATAATGTTAAGCCACATATTTATTGTCAATATTTAATTTTTTAAAGTCTAAAATTTTCTTTGTTAAACTTCATGTTGCCTATTTGGCCTATCAAAATTAAGTTGCATTTTTATTCAAAAATACAATGTATTAGCTGTTCTGTATAATTGTATTTAAAATTTTTCTTTTTTTAATGTTTATTTATTTTTGAGAGAGAGAGGAGAGAGAGAGAGGAGGGTCAGAGAGAGAGGGGACAGAGGATCCCAAGAGGGCTCCACACTGACAGCAGTGAGCCAGATGCGGGGCTGGAACTCACGAGCCATGAGATCATGACCTGAGCCAAAGTCGGATGTTCAACCAACTGAGCCACCCAGGTACCCTTGCATTTAATTTTTTTCTAAATTTTTTTATTTATTTTGTCTTTATTTATTATGTAGTTTTATAGAATGCCAGTGGATATTCTAAGACTATATCTGCACTTAGCTTTGCACCCTAGGTAGTAACTCTTATGAACTATTACTCTCTACAAAGAAAGAGTCACATAACACAAAGAAGAAAATGCTAGTTTGTATTAGATTACCATTCTAGCATCTACACTAAGTATGCTTTACGACCTTGGGTGATTTAAAGACCTTCTTTTAGCCTTTAATTTCTTTTGTGTAAAAGTCATGATACCTTTTAAATTCCTAGGAATACATGAGATGTGTGTATACAGTTTCACTGGTGACCAAAGCTTCTTGAGCTCAGGTACTTATTTAGTTTATTCATTGCTACACACCCAGAACCCATATGAATATGTACAGTGAAAGTAATTGCGGAATAAATGCATGGCATGTAGTAAATATCAATAAATGTAGGTTTAACTTCTCTTTCCTTGCCTACCTTGAGCCTAGTTTTTTCCTGGCAAAGTTTTACCCTGGACACTTTGAAGATCATTGTCTTTCATATGGAAAGTAGAAATAAAAGAAATGTTGACTTGTTCTCCTTTCTCCCTTTTAACATCACAACATCAGAGCCAAGACTGATCTTTCCTTATAGTCTTTTTTTTCATTCAAAGCAGAAAAATAGACATTTTTTTCATTGTCCTCAGTATATTTTACAAACCCTAGCTTATTCTGAGTTTTAACATTTTTGTAATGAATTTTCTGGTTAGAATACTTCTTTATATTGTTCCTTTGAAATGTGCTTCTTCCCTCATTTGCGCATTCGTAGATAATTTCCTGTAGAGCTACGCCAATTTCTTTAGAAGTCACTTTCTTTTTCTTTTTTGAGCGGATTATTTATGAGAGAATTATCAGAATTTATTTTCTTTGAGATTCCTGTCCTTTTTGAATTACCCTCTTCTTTTAAGTTGCTGAACAGAGACTTAGGTTTTTTTTGAGAATATTTTGAAGCTGCTTTCCTAAAGGCCAGTGCACACATCAGACCATACCTTGTATATAATCTTCCTTTGATTTTTTGCCAGTGTTTATACACCAAAATCACCTGTTCATTTTTTTTCTTGCAATGATTTTTAAAGTAGCAATCTCTATAGTTGCTTCCATCACCTTCTAGAAAATTAATCTATTGGTGCAAAAAGCCAATAACATATCAGTTATTCCACTTTAAGTGGAATGAGGCTTCCAAAAGATATCTTTCAAAATAAGGGCTTTGATACACTTCCCTGTATCTTTTGTATATTAGCTACATACCTCTATCCCTGTATTTTGATGGCATTATCCAACTAGGCCAAATGGTCTAATATGTTGACTCCTTCAACAGCAGTTGTTAGTGCTTTTCTCTTTTGTCCTTTGTTTTCACTCAAATTGTTTCCAGATGCATACTACCACAATAATATCATGATTCCCTCTACAGTGGAATGCTATCATAACTTTGAAGAGACCTAGTTGTCAACTCTGAGATTCTTATCCAAAAAAATCAGCAGGAAGACACTGGGTCAGGCTGAAGTGACACTGACATAACATGATCCACCCGAAGCTTAGGGCTGGCCCTCTTGCGGGGGGGGGGGGGGGGGTGGGATGAGATGAGCAGAGGTTCCTTTAATAATTTTCCTTGTAGTAAACCAACTTTGAGCCCATCTGGTAGAGAGAAATATGGCAGCATATTCTCTGCCATTCAAACTGTAGGATGAAACTGGAAATCAGATGGACAGACAGAAACTTCAAGTGTAAGCCAAGGTGGAAGAAGCAGGAGCCAGTGTACCTTCCTACACACACAAGGCACCACCTCTTCTAATCAGTTCAGTTCCATAGATAAAGATTTCTTCTCTGTTTTCATAGTGTAGCCAGGGGCTCCATCCACCAGGTCCTATTGATACTTGTGAGACAATATATACCTCCTTCTGTAACTTGACGTTTACCATGTTAAATATCTGTATCCTGATGAACAGACAACTCAAGAAACAAATGTTCCTCATGGTTCTTCTCTGTTACTTTATCCTAAAAATTAGCGGGCACTCTTTCTTATATTGTTCTTCCATACATTTTCATAACATATCTCACTGGATTGTTCTATTAATGTATTACCTTTCTCTAACTCAAATTCAGCTTAAAACAATAATCAGCTTAGCTAGTTGGTAAGCATAAAGTCTACCCCACCTATTGGATGACATGCAGGGTAGACTGCCTGGAATAACAACCTCAAACATCTCAGGGACTAAATACAATAAAGTTTGTTTTCTTTTTTGTAGCCTAAATGTCAGTAGATAGAGACCTCTGTTCCCCTTGATCATTTAAGGACCTAGCATACTTAGATTAATGGGCCTTACCAGTCCTTAGGATCCTCAGCTGGATCCTTAGCATCAGGTTGATAGATGAGTAAATAGAAAGAATGTCCCACTTTTAATCACATTAATCTAGACATGTACTACTTGATTCATATTCTATTGGAAACAATTCATCACATGGTCTCCAATGAAAGAAGCTTATAATGTAATCAATGGTGTGCCAAGAAAATGAAAACCTGGGTATTAATTAAAAAAGTAGGCAGTATCTCCCACAGCAGAATTCCATCTTTCTATTACCATAAAGTACTATTTAGTGGTCAAATAGTTCTTTTCCTTTTTTTTTTTTTTTTTGCTACCATCCGCACAATCCATTATTTGTTTTTCCTCCTTTCTCTTTTAACTAGAAGGCATTAAAATAAAAAAAAAAAATCTTTTTTCAGATATGTTTATTTCCCTACCCCAAACTTTGAAATTATTAAATATCTCTCTGTTTTCTTGAAAGCCCTCATTTATATGCAACTTTGTGCATCAAGTAAAGCAAGATGTGATTAATAGGTTTGAATTATTTCAGGTTTCTCTCCAGTTTCCCTTTAATATAGTAAAATAAAAAACCATGTTAGGTGGTTATGAAAGTCATATTAGGTGGCTGCCTCTAAATGTTTGAGTAAAGGAATCACCACTTTCCACTATAAATCTTTTCCATATCAAGATTAGTGGGGACAGCTCAGAGCCTGGAACCTGCTTCAGATTCTGTGTCTTCCTCTCTCTTTCTGCCCCTCCCCCACTCGTGCTCGCTCTCTCTCTCTCTCTCTCTCAAAAATAAATAAACATTAAAAAAATTTAAAAAAAGAAAAATGCCTTGGACACAAATTCTAATTTATAATGTGCACTTATTTAAACATAATTATAATTGAAACATTAAGACATATTTTGTTTTCATCTACATTTTTACATCTAAAGAGAAAAGGCTGAAAACCTGTGGTCATCATCTCATAGCCAAATTTTAAAGTGCTTTTAAAAGGCCTGACTTTATTGCCAGTTAACTATTCTTTAGCATTTATATCATGTCAAATTTTGAAATGTTGGTTATATTATCAAATATGTGTGCAATGAATCATTTTAAATAAGACAACTTTTTAACATTTAAACACTATTACTTTAATATATGGTACTACTTATTTTATACTTATATCCATTTCTACAGTTCTTTGGAATAAGTCTTCTGTGTGTGCTAATTAGATTTTTTTCATAGTATACTTTCTATAGTCCAAAATGGTAGACTTTAAATAATTTACACGTGGAGACACAGGCACTAAATTTTTATAATCTTACTTAACATTTCATTATTTCTACTCTCTATTAATAAAGAAAGAAAACAAGCTGGTGAAATTTACACAATGATCTCTACCAGGAATTAAAGTTGACAGAAGAGAGAATAAATGTGCAGCAAATGCTGAAATACTCTTGGGATCACACCTTCCCACACTGTCCATTACAGTTGACCCAGGCCCAGGAGAAAGAACTCTTTCTGATCAAAGAAAAAGAAGATGAGATTTGCATCTGGGTAGATAGGGATTGAATTTTTCAGTCTTCTGGAAAATTAAAGCCTGACCCAAACATACACTTCTGTGTTGTTTCCTTTGAGACGGCCAAGACTATGAGATAATAATTCCAAGCATCTCAAATACCAAGAGATGCCAAGACTGATGCATTGTTTCCTATTTCATGAGCTCGGGACAGGATGCTCAGCTCATAAACACATTTAGGGAGCTTTATAAGACACAAAATCACTTATACAGCACTACGACTCTTCATTTTTAATTCCCTTTCAAATTAATTTTATGATTTCTCAGGGAGTCTGTTCAATTCCCTACACAGATCATGAAATTTTGATTAAACATTTAATGAGTTTCTTTGCATAGATCTGTCTTATTTCCCAAGCTCCTTTATTCCACTATGTCTATTCAACTCAGTGGCCCATTTCTAAAATAAACTATTAAAGAAACTCATTATCCTTTTATAGCTTTACATCATACAGTCTTTTCAGTCTTGGCTTCCACAGTCACAGGCTGTTTAAAAATTTGTATCCATTGTTGAAAGCCCTACTATGTGTCATCAATGTGCCAAAGGATAAATAATACAGAGATGAAAAAAAATGGTGGTGTATTCTATCAAATAATTCACAGTATATTTAGAAACTTCAAAAAAGGTATTTATAATATAAAGGTGAAATGAACACATATCACCACGAAACACCTGGTAAACTAGTACTTTCTGGCACATAAGTTTTTTCAGCATGGTCTGGATATAAATTCACTCAAAAAAAATATTTTAGATTTATTGAGTCAGTGCAAAAAATGAAATTACTCAGTACATGGTCTAACCCTTTTGCGCCTTCTACCAATAAATAAATACACAGGAAAAAAAATTTTAAAAATAAAAAAAAATAAATATACAGAATAGCATATGAATACATATATAAAAAGTAACATTTGTTTTATATTATTATTATGGTGATTATTAATGTGTCTGATATTCAATATTTTAAGCATATACCAAAGATCGTTATGTTAAAATAAGGTAAAATAATGTCAGAAGAAGAAATTAAAGCATCGATGATGTAAAAAGAATAGTGAGGAGGGAGCAACAAACTCTGCATGTTGCTGAGGGGTTAAGCAAGGCTTTACAAGGCAGTCACGTTTGTATGGAGATTCAAAGAATAGATATATAGATAGATACATAGTTGACTAACCAGCTAAGTAATTATATAGATAGATGATTAGGTGACCAATCGATGATGGATGGATAGATAGGTAGATACATAGATAGATGATAGGTCATTCCCAGGAAGAAATCTGAGAAAGAATACCTTAATCAGTAAGAGTAAATGAGGGAACGTGTGATAGATGCCATGATAAATTTTGGGACTGGTGAAAATAATTGGTTTCTGCCAAACTTAGCCATTATCATGCAAACAGGAAGAGTTGAGAGTGTGAACTTTTTTTGTGAAAGCTGCAAAAGACTTACAGATTGGGCTGAACTGGTTATCACTGAGATTTTTTAAGTAGAATGTGGTTAAAGTAGAAGATCAGATACAACACCTTTGCAAAGTAATTTACCACCAAGAAGATGAGATCTAATGTTTTGAAAAAGCAGGAATGGGTTCAAGAACTATTTTAAGTAGAAGGAAAAAAAATGGAAACTAATTAGATAGAAGGAATAAGTAAGAAACAAAGAAGACTTTGGTGGGTGGAGGTTGTTGATTTATTTAATCAAAATAAGAAAAAAAGAACATAGACTTTTATGGACAAAATGAGACAGAAAATAGAATTATTTATTTGTGATGTCTACAACACATTTAAACAGCAACATCCAAAAAGACACTATAAATATAAACTGGAGCTCAAAAGATAGGTTGAGGTTAGGTGTAATGGTTATTTTGCTGTGAGAACAGAGTTACAGTTGAAATCAAAGAGAGAGGTTAATAATAAATCATAAAGTATTTTTCACTAACCTCTGCTATGTTTATTGTTTTAGGCCAAAGTCACTTTTCATAATTCAAATTGTTTTAGTCATCTCATTCAAATTGCACAGTATTAGAAGCTAGAGTACCATTGTTTGAATAAGTCAGACCTTTAAATTTTCTCCATTTCTGTTTTCCCATTGATAAAATATTTATAGAAGTATTTGTTTTACCAAGCTATTGAAATTTTCAAGAAAATATAAAATGGGAAAATGTACCTAACTAAAATATGTCTCCAAGAGGTTCATTTTAAATTTAAAATCCAGACATACTGAAAAAAAAAGATAATAAGGATACATCGTACAAATAGTAAACAAAAGCCGAAATAGCTATATTAATATTGGACAAAATTAATTCAAGAGAAAAAGCATCAGAAGTAAAGATATCACATAATGATAAAATGATCCGTTCTTCATTAGCACATTATAATCTTATGTACATATGAGCTGACATAAGAGAAAAATATAGATTAACCCACAATCATAAATAGAGATTTTAATATACAACACTTATCAATTGATAAGAAAGAAAAAAACTGAAATGATATAGATTTTATAACATTATCAACTATTTTGAACTTACTAACATTTGTAGAAAACTTCACCAGAAACTTCAGAACACACATTGTTTTCATGTGGACATAGAATGTTCACTAAATTAAATCACATGCTGGGGCATAAAACAAATGTCAGTACATTTCAAAATAATTAAATCATTCAGAATATGCTTTCTGAACAGAGCAAAATTAAACTAATATCCAGTAAAAATGTTACTAACATTCAATAATAGGAGATATCTAACCTCAGCCCAAGTATTTTGAAATTAGACAACACAATTTTAAGTAACCCAGGGATCAAAGAAGAATCACGAAGTTCCTGCAAATATTGTTAATCAGATGATAAAATACACTATATCAAAATATCTAAATATCAAAATACCTTAGAAAATAAGAAAAGTTTAAAATCAATATTATAAGTGTCCATCTTAAGAAGTGACAAAATGAAGAATAAATCAAACCAAAACAAAGGAAAAAGAAATTAATAAAATGTAAAAAAGGCAAACAATAGAGAAGATTAACAAAGATGATAATCGGTTCTTTGAGAAAATCAATAAAATTGAAAAACACACTAGCATGATTGGCTGAGAAGAGTGAAAAAAAAGAAAACACAAATGACTAATAGCAATAATGAAAGAGAGGTAAACTCTTCAGATATTAAATAGATAATAAAGGAATATTATGAACATCTTAGGACAATAAATTTGACAACCTAGAAAAATGAACAATTTTTCAAAAAACACAAGTTTTCAAGACAGATTAAAAAAAAAGAAAATGTATATAGCTTTATGTATCTATTAAAGAGATTAAGCTTGTTTTCAAGTATATTCCCATAAATAAAATTCAGATTCAGATGGTTTTACTGATGTTTCCTGCCAAATATTTAATAAAGAAATAGTACCAATCTTATAACAACTCTTTAAAAATATATAGGAGGAAGGAACATATCCAAACTTGTTTTATAAGACATACTTAGCTCTGTTGCCAAAACTTGACAAAGACATCAGAAAATCTAGAATCCATTATCCCTCATGAACATAGTGACCAAAAGCTTTTAATAGTAGCAAAAATAATTCAGTAATATATAAAAGGAATAATTCATAATGAGTTAGTAGGATTTATCCCAGGGAAGCAATCTTGGTTTAATAGTAAAAAATTAAAAAAAAAAAAATAAAGGAAAAAAGGAAAAAGAAAAAAAGTCAGTCAATACAATTCACCATATTAAAGAGAATAATGAAGAAAAATATATCTCCATAAATGCAGCACAAACATTGGACTAACTAAATTTAAAACATATTTATCAAACCTGGAATCAAAGGGAATTTCCACAATATAATATAGAATATCTACAAAAAATACCTCAACACATCATAATTAGTGGTAAAATAATGAATATTTCCCCCCTAAGATCTAGAAAAAAAGGATGCTCACCTTATCCATTCAATATTGTATTGGCAGTTCTATCCAATGCAATAAGGTGAGATAAAGAAACAATACCCATAAACTTTAAAAGGAAGAGTTAAAACTCTTTATCAGCAGATGCCATAATTATTTACATAGAAACTCTTGAGAAATCTAAAAATACAGGCTCATAGAACTCAGACATAACTTTAACAGGGTTGTAGGATGCAAAGTCAATATAGAAAAATCAACTATTTTTGTATACTGGAGGCAATAAAGTGGAAAAGGAAACTTAAAAACCCTTTTAAAGTAGCGTAAAAATAGGAAATACTTGGAGTTACACTTAACAAAAGATGTTAAACCACTGCACATTGAAAACTATAAAGCATTCATGAGAAAAACTGAAGATCTGAAAAAATGGAGAGATGAACCAGGGTCATAGATGGGAAAACTATTGTTAAGATAACAATTCTCTCCATTGTTTTTAAGATGCAACTCAATGTCAATCAACATTCCAATAAGCCCTTTAAAAGCACCTGCTGATCAAACTAATCATTAAGAAAAGGACAAAACAAAAGACAAAACAAAAAAAAAATATTTTTTCATACATATATCTGACAATGCCTTCTATCCTGAATGTAAAGTTTGTTTGCAAACAGATTTGTAAAAAAAATAAAAATAAAAATAAGACAAAAATAAAATAAAAAGCAATCCAATGTAAAAAATGAACAAAGAACCATTCTAGTTGTCTATCACTGAACAATAAGCCATACCAAACTTAATAACTTAAAACAAAGACTATCATTTATTTGCTCACAAATTTTCCATTTGAGCAAGGCTCGGAGGGAATAGCATATACCTGCTTTATGTAGTAATAGCTCAGATGACATGAAGACTGAGGGTAACTCCTTGCCTGGAGGTTGGAGTCATCTAAAGCTTTGCTCATTTAAATGTATGGAATTTGTCCATCTAGAAAGATGGAGATTAGGTACCTAATCAGGGGCTTTGTTCATAACACATTGCACATGTCCTGTTCATGTGTCTGCTTGGCTTCCTCAGACCAGAGTGGTTGGGTTCCAAGAATACATATCCCAAGAGAAAGTGGAAGCTGTAGGTTATTAAGGTCTAGGCTCAGAAATTGGCACTGTTGAGCAAACGGCATCTGTTGTCTATTATCAGGAGTAGAAGTCCGAACACTTCTGCCCACTGCATCTTGGTATCAGAGATGCCAAGAAAAACACAACACAATCAAGCACTCACATAGAGAAGAGACAGAGCTTGCTTCAGTAGTGGGTGTCTGTATCCCATAGCCAGGGGTCCCTCCTGCAGCCAATGCAGGGCAATAGCCTGCCCACACCCCTTTTATGCTGCATCAGAAGGACCCTGTCTCCTCCCCATAGGGGACAGATATAGCAGTGTAATCAGCCAGGTGCTGTATGATACAATTAAGCAAAACAAAGGAGTACATGCTGAATATGAAACAGGGAAAGATCTTCCCACACAGAGTGACAAGTTCAGCACAGGCTGTCTGGACTCTTGATCTCTTGGTAAAGTCCCGTTTTATAAAGCTGCCATATTTGATTGATCTAACGGTCGCTGAGCCTAGATTCTATAGAAGGAGCTATAGAAACTGTCACTTAATGAAAGAAGTATCAAAGAATTTGGGGACGACCTTTTAAAACTACCACAGCCCACCCTCTACCCACAAATTACAATAAAACCTTAGATTGAGAGTAATGTGTTCTGCAAGGGTTCCTCAAGACAAGCAAACATTTCCAATAAATTTTAACTTGATAAACTCGATGTCTTGCAATACGAGTAGTACGTGATGCCCAATGTGACATGATCACAACTGAGCCAATGGTTCTTCTCTCTCTCACTGCAGAAGTGTGGGTGATTGTCTCCTATGTTTAGATGCTCAGTCTTAGGCAGCGGTGTTTGGCAAAAATCAGTGATTTTTCAGAACGTTGGAAGGTCCCCACAACTGGCACTAGTGTATTTTTTTTTTTTTTTTTTTTTTTTTTGTCACTTAAAAGCACCTGTGGACAGTTCTTTGCTTTTCCATACAGAGTAAACTTAGGAATGCTTTGCCTCATTCTAGGTCGGGCTGTCTGTCGATATAGGCCTTTTCCTCTGCTGCCTTATTGCCAGTTACATTAAACACAGTATATAACAAGAGTTTATTAATACTGTACTGTAGGGGCGCCTGGGTAGCTCAGTCGGTTGAACCACCGACTTCGGCTCAGGTGATGATCTCACAGTCTGTGAGTTCGAGCCCCGCGTCGGGCTCTGTGCTGACAGCTCAGAGCCTGGAGCCTGCTTCTGATTCTGTGTCTCCCTCTCTCTCCGCCCTTCCCCCACTCATGCTCTGTCTCTCTCTGTCTCAGAAATAAATAAACATTAAAAAAAATTCTGTACTGTAATCAACATCTATTAGTGGTAGTGAAAGTCCTCCTATACAACACCCTCTTCTCTTGTCTCCTTCACACCAGCCACGAAGGTTTTCAAAGGTAAGTGCAGGTTAATTTATTTTCCTCTATATTTTATATTTTCTTTACTATTTTATGTTAGATTATAGTATTGTAATCATTTTTATACGAATATTTTTGGGTTATGGAACAAATCATCTGAGTTTCCGTTATTTCTTATGGGGAAATTCACTTTGATATAAAAGTACTTTGGATTACAAGCATGTTTCCAGAACGAATTATGCTCTCAAACCAAGGTTTTACTTTCATATCTAAAATACATTCACCACCTTCATAAAAACCTTCAAATAGATCATCCATTGCCTCATCAAGCTCAATTGCAAGTCCAGGATCTTGTCATCTAAATGAGATACTGGCAAATTTAATATAAGGCAAATTTGTTTTAACTTCATACATTTCGATTTCTTTCTATAGGAAGATCTCTGAACAAGAGATACAAGTTACCTGCCTCCCTCTTATCCCACATACATTGGTGAAAGAGGCAAAGAGTAATGACATAAGTGCCACAGACACATTCAACAGGAAGAAAACTGAGACACACAGTAGTCACTGGTCAATAGCAATTTGGAAATCTAGCCGATTATATGTTGCCACTTTCTTGATTAGGGCCGACTACTCCTTCCTGAAAATGGTTCTCTACAGCTCATGGCTTCATAAGTTTTTGGTTTTGGTTTTGATTTTCCTATTTAAAAGATTCTATGAAGCATCACTTTAAATCTTCCTGAGATTTTTAACAATGGCTCTTAAAGCACTGCCCCGTGTTGGAACTCTGAAATTTTTTCTTATTGTGAAGATCTTTTGCTATATGGAGAGGGTGGGAATGAGGAGCAGTTTTATTTGGAAATCCAGAAATTCTGAGTCCTTTATATTTACTAGTTCATTCTTTAAATTAAAGAAATAAATTATTTCTCTCTTCTTGCATTTTATCATAGACAACAAGAATACATAAGATGAATCTTTTAATATTCTGCCTGGACATCTCTTTAACTGTGTGAGGGGTCAGTAGACTGGGCCCTATGAGATGAAATCTATTCTGGTAAATAAAATTGCATTTTAACCTAGCCATGCGCAATTTATTTGTGTATTTTCCATAGCTCTCTTCACATAACAGTGGCATAGTTCAGTAGTTGTGAGAGACCATATAGCCTGAAAGCCTAAAATATTTACTATCTGAATCTTTAAGAAAAAGTTTACTGACCCCTGATAAACTCATCACTTGGTAAATTTGGCAAATTGCCTATTTTCCATGTCACTTCAGATGCCAGGATTACCTCATATCTCACCAACACATTACGAGGGTGCCCTTTCTATTGGGTTCCAATAACTTTTTCTTCACATTCACTTTACAACATCACCGACAGCATTCTATAGTCTCTTAAGCTTCGGCTTGAGGTACTTATGATTTTACTAATATCCTTTGCTTTTCTTTCACCCTTCAATCACAAAGCCAATGTCAGATGTTTTAGTTTTTGTTGTGTAGCAATTAAAATCTGTCTTAATGCCGTATACCAAGCCATCCCACAGGTAAGTGGCTCAGGACAACAACATCCATTTATCTCACTCATGAATCTAATAACCTGAGTAAAGCAGACAGTTTGCCCGTCTTCTGCTCAGTACTGGCTAAGGCAGTTCAAATGGGTCTAGAGCATCCACTTCCAAGATGGCGCACACACATGATGCAAGCTGGTGCTGGCTATCAGTTCCTATCCACATGGGTTTATCCACAAAGTGACTTGGATTTTCAAACGGCATGATGGCTGGCCTTCAAGAAAGCATATCCTTGGAGGTATAAAGCATATAGTCTTTCACAACCTAGCCTCCAAAGTCATATAGCAGCACTGCCACCATACTCCAGCAGCCAAGGCAGTCACTAAATTCCACCCATTTTTAAGATGAAGTGACAGGGGCGCCTGGGTGGCTCAGTCGGTTAAGCGTCCGACTTCAGCTCAGGTCACAATCTCACGGTCCGTGAGTTCGAGCCCCGCGTCGGGCTCTGGGCTGATGGCTCAGAGCCTGGAGCCTGCTTCCGATTCTGTGTCTCCCTCTCTCTCTGTCCCTCCCCCATTCATGCTCTGTCTCTCTCTGTCTGAAAAATAAATAAAACGTTAAAAAAAAAAAAGATGAAGTGACATACACCCCACTACCTGATGGCAGGATGTCATGAGTGCATTATATGATAAACATATGTTATGGGAGATATTGTTGTGGCTATTTTTGTTATTATTATTTTGGGGGGAAAAACGTCTGCCACAGACTTCAACGGATCCTTGGCAAAAGAGGATAGATGAGGGATAAGTATACACACAAGGAAGGGTTCAGAATCATTTGTCAACAGGGAAGTGCCTATTAAAGCCACAGTGAGACACCATTTCACAAATGGTGAATTTGTGGCTAACATTTAAAAGACCGATAACACCACTAAATGCTGGCAAGGATGTGAAATGATCAGAATTTCATATATTGCTGGTGAGGGCATAATATGGTATAACAACTTTGGACAAGTGGAAGTCTCTTAGAAAATTAATAGCAATCTCACACCTAGATATTTACTCAAGAGAAATGAAACATTGCCCACAAATGCCTTGTATAAGAATTTTTATAGATGCTTCATTCACAATACCAAAAAACTAGAAAAAATGCCCATCAGTAGGAGACTGGATAAACAAATGTGATATGTTCATACAAAAATATTATTTACTAGTAAAAAGTAACAAACTATATGTGCAAAAATGTAAGGTAACTCTTGAAAGCATTCTTTTAAGGGAAAGGATCCAGACACACACAAAGTACATAAGGTTTGTGTGTGTGTGTTAGTAGTTGCCTATACGGATGAAAATGATTTGGCGGTAAAGAGTATGTGGTATATCCTGACCAGAGGGATAATTGCCTGGGTTATACACTTGGAAAAGTTATCATGGATTTTATTGCACATAAATCTTCTCATTAAAATATCTTTAAAAGTCATTGAGTTTACACGTGGTTTGTGCATTTTTAAATATTTATGTTATGTTACAGTAAAAACACTGTAAAAATTTTGAGATAAAGCTATGAGATTTTTTTTTTAACAGAAATATGGGCAAGATATCTGTCCCACTTATGATCCTGGATCTTTGATCACCTATGCCTTCTCTTTAAGAGCTATAGGGATACCCCTGAGTTATTCTTGGCAGTTTTATATAATTTGAACTTGCTTTTGAATTGCGAGTTTCTGTGTTATACTGAATTATGAGCTCTCATTTTTCATCATCAACTACATCCCTTGACACTGAAATCTCAGTAACATTTTTCAAATGTTAAGGTGCCCAGGAATTCTGTCAACTGAGGGTTCTGACTCAGGAGGTCTGGAGTGGGATCTGAGAGTCTGTACTTCTAACAAGCTCCCGGGTGACATTGAGGCTGCTAGTCCAGGAACTGCCCTTGGAGTTACAAAGTTCTAGCGCACACTGGTGTGGCTTTCTTCTCTGACTCTCACTGCCCTGTGCTGTCTCAGGCACAAATCTTCCCCAGTTTCTGGCACCTTGAATATAAACTATGACACCACCCATCAGACCACTTCCTATGCCAGGCCAGCCCCGGGCCCAACATAGGGGCATTATTTCACCATTATCTGCATGGAAAGTATCTCATTCATCTGGGAAATAAGCTTTTCCACTTCTGTTAATTTTCCAAATAACTGAGATTTACTCTAATCTATATTTAATATTATTTTTGTGCACCTAACTCTTTGTAAGGCTTGTTACACTTCCCTGAAGTCTTAAACAGAGAATACTAAAAATGATGGAATCTTTCATTATTAACTCAGGGATACTATTAGTCTGTAATGCAATGATACCCTCTGGAACCATTGAGATCTGCTTATCCCTACCTAAGGAGGTCCTAAACTGCAATTCTTTCTGCGCTCTTATGTGCTTTTGGAAATAGTTCTTGTTTTCCTAATTCCCTGACAGACTCTCAGCCGTTAGTTCTTATTATCAGACTTCAGCTTGCCTGGCTCGAGCAGCATCATTCCTTCTTCTAATTGCTGTTTTTATTCAATTATAAAAATTTAAAATGAATAACAGGCAATGGTATTATACATTTGTTTAAAATAAAAGTAAGAAGACTCTGAATGTGAACATAAACTTCCTCCTGTAGGAAAATGCAGCTTTAGTGTCTGACTTTCAGCAATTTGATAACTTAGAAGCTAATTGTGGGGCGGGGGGTTATTATAGGCTATGTTCTATAACAATGTTTGTTCATGTTTGGTTTATACACAGCATACAATAGAATAGTAAGCTGGGGTGCTTATTAAACAGTAAGATTCCAGGTCACAGCCTTAGAGGCGCTAACACGTTAGATCTTGAGTTGGATTCACGAGTGTGCATTTAGCAAATGCCTCAGGGGCTTCCTGTGCCCAGCAAATTTGAAATACCAGCTGTTTCTGAGGAAGTGCCACTAATCAGATGAAGATCATGGTAGTTTCTTTTAATTCTCATTACAATATCTGTTTATCTCCTGTCTTCTCCATTCCAGTTAGGTCTCACTCTGCACACTGCACTAGAAGACTGGTTTGTCACCATTAGGAAGCTTCTTATCACTTAATGACTCAATCTTTCCCATTTCTTAGGAGTGGAAAATTAGATGGGAATGTGCTAGCTTACATATCAGAACTCCAAGCCTGGTATGTGACCCTTCAAACTGAAACACTTACAGGATAGATCATCTGAGCTGCAAATTCACAAATCTGCCAACAAATACAAGTTTTTCTTAGATGAAGAAAAACAGATGGACAACCTGAGGTTTGAACTTCAGCACCTTGCAGACATGATTTTTTTTCTTTATTCAACAATTTTATCACGTATCTATTAGTAACTTCCATCTGAATTTTAACAAGCCCCTTAAAAGTGGTTCATCTTTAATTCACATTAAAGATTTAATGGGATTTAATGGGATTTAAGATTTTGTCTAAGATGGAAAAAAAAGAGAGAAAAGACATCTCTGAGACAAATTCTGGTGGAGGAAAAGCTCCCTCCCTACTAGTCCCTATTCCTATACCTAGCAACTTACTGGTATAGAAGAAAATCACATACCTGTGTTCACCACCCTCACCTCAGTGTCTTGTATTGTGTAGATATCTTAGTACATTTCACTAAGTGCCTGACTCTCCCACTCTCTACAACAATTCATTAAACAAATATTTATTAAGCATCTATGAGCTGAGGAAGATGCCAGCTGTTAGGGAGACAGTAGTGAAAAGGCAGACAAAAAGCTCTGCTCTTGAGGACTTTTACATTTTAGTGAGAAAGACAGACAATATACAAGACAAAAACAATACTGAAGTGTATAATGTGATAAGTAATTGTAAGTATTAAGAAGAAAAATAGCAAAGAAGGGATGGGGATATGAAGTGTTAGCAGGACAGTTGAGATCTTAGCATAATCAGGAAGGATTCTATGAGAGGCAAGTTTTGAACAAACCCTAAAAGATACTAGCCACGTGGATGTCTGGACAAAGAGAATCCCAAGTAGAAGGAGTAGGTACAAAGGTCATGATCACTGGGATCATGATACGTTTTCATGGAAGGCTGGAACTGAGTGAACAAGGGAGGGAGAAGAGGAAGATCTCAGAGAGGAGACACATGGGGATAGAGTTGAATGATGTTGTGCCTTACATGTATTAATAAGAATTATTTGACTCTTTCCCTGAACCAGATGCAAAGTCATAGGTAGGTCTGAGCCGAGTGGTATGATCTTGCTTGAGTTTAAATGTTTATTTATTTATTTTGAGAGGACAGGAGGGGCAGAGAGAGAGGGGAGAGAGAATCCCAAGAAGGCTCCATGCTCAGTGTGGGGCTCAACCTCATGAACCATGAGATCATGACCTGAGCCGAAATCAAGAGTCAGCTGCTTAATCGACCAAGCCACCCTTAACTTGAGTTTAACAGGATCACTCTGTGGCTGTGTTGAAACTAGACTGGGGAGAAATGAGGGTATGAGTGAGTTGGAGGTTATTGCAATTACCTAGGCTACAGATGAAATTATGTCTAATTTTTCATACTCTTGTGAAATCCCCAGCATACCCTTTTCCACTCACTCTTAGCTGTGGCACAGTCCACTGGGAAATTTGGAGCAATCTAAAGGGAACTCCCTCACCTTTCCACCACAAATATCTTCATATCTGCATTGCATGAAAGCTCTTCCTTTCTTCTAATCACAATGGAGGAAATAATCTTCTTCCAGTGAAAGGTAAGTAGTAAAATGCACCGAGTGAGAATAGTAGCTCTGGAAATAGATGCTTGATATACAATTCTGTCTCCTCCACTTACATTCTGTGTGACTTGGGAAAATTCTTTCTTCCTCTGAACTATGAGGACAATGGTGAGAATTACTTCAACAGATGTGGTAAGGAATAATAATAATAATAATAATAATAATAATAAATAATATATCTCATCATTGAGAAATAGCCTGACAAAGGTACAAAGGTACAACAAAACTTAGTTTCACCCTCCATGCATGCTATGGGGCTCATTCTGCCTCCTTACTTAAAGACTACACCCCGGTGATGATTCTCCCTTTCTCCTACATCTTCAATATTTTCTTCCTGACAACATCCTTCTCTCCAGTAATAAATGTGCTCAGGTCTTCCCCATCTAAAACACAAACAACACAAAACAAAACAAAGAAAAAAACCCTAGATCCTTTACCTTTATTAGCTCAGGTTTACTATAAACCAGAGAGACTGATACAAAAATTAAAGTGCTGATGCCATATTTTAGAGGAAAAGAAAAATGAGACAAGTTATCACATAAAGCAACATAAAATGAGATGCAAATAGCTATGCCTTCAGTATAAGCTCTAAAGTGTGTAGCAAGTTGTTCAACAGGTATGACTATGACTGCTTGACATTCGCAGTATCTCTAGACAGGAGACAAGAAGAAAATGTGCTCCTGGTAGTCCTGAGGAGAAAGAAAAGTCAGGGAATTGATTTGCCTAATTTCCTTCTAGGTCTTATTTTCAACTGAGCAATATTGGCCCTCAAGGAGTTAACTTCTCTGCTTTCTTGAGTCTTGTGGTCTGGCACTCTTGGATACCAGAGTTCACACTGGAATCAGTGTGGTTACAATTCATCCAAGTTCGGAAGAGATGAGAGAAGCCAGAAAATCCAGTGGTGCTACGTCAGCCCAGACTCCTAGGACAAGTGACTGGTCAAACCCAGATGAGGAACCTGTGTTGGTGAAACAGAGTTGGTTGGCCTCCACCGACTCCAAGGATCTGAAAGGCAAGAGGTGCCAAAGGAATATGACTCATATAGTACTTATGACTGATACAGCCTTATAACTTTGCAAATTTATTCCTACCTCTTCAACTCTTTATGAACTTTTAAACGGTTGTCTATACACTGTCTCTTCTTTGTATCCTGTTTACTATGAAATGTAGTTCACACTAACCCTAACCTTAACATTCAACTGGCTCCCGGTCTAGCCATCAGTGACCTCCGTAGTACTAAATCCAAATAACGCTTATCAATTCTCAACTTACTTGACTTTTCAGAGTCATTTGGTGACTCTGTATTTGTGCTCTTTTCAGATTTTTTTCTTGTGGTTGATTTCTAGTTTCATAGCATTGGGGTCAGAAAAGATGTATGGTATGATTTCAATCTTTATGAATCTGTTGAGACTTGTTTTGTGGCCTAATATACATGGTGTGTTAAAGTTCCCTACTATTATTGTATTACTATCAATTACTTCCTTTATGTTTGTTGTTATTAGCCGGTTTTGTTTTTATTTTTGTTTTTGTTTTGAATTTGAGTGCTCCCATGTTGGTTGCATAATATTTGCAATGTTCTGTTCTCTTGTTGGATTGCCCCCTTTATTATGTCCCCCTTATTATTATGCGTGGTCCTTCTTTGTATCTTGTTGCTGTCTTTGTTTTAAAGTCTATTTCGTTCCACACAAGCTAGTTCCTTAGCTTTCTTTTCACTTTTATTTGCATCATAAATGCTTTTCTATCCTGTCCCTATCAATCTACATGTATCTTTAGGTTTGAAATGAATATCATAAACAGCATATAAATGGGTATTGCTTCTTAATCTATTCTATCACCTTATCTTTTGATTGGAGCATTTAGCCCATTAACATTCAAAGTAATTATTAATAGGTATGTACTTACTACCATTTTGTTACTTGCTTTGTGATTGTTTTTGTAGTTCTTCTTTGTTCCTTTCTTCTCTTGCTCTCTTCTCTCATGATTTGCTGGCTTTCTTTAGTGATATGCTTGGATTCTTTTCTTCTTATTTTTTGCATATCTATTACCAGTTTCTGATTTTGTGGTTATCATTAGGTTTATATATAACGTCTTACACACATAGCAGTCTATATTAAGTTGATGGTCACTTAAGTTTTAACCCATTCTAAAAGTACTACATTTTAGGTATGTAGTGTCATACTTTACATCCCATTAGTTTGTGAATTCCTTGACTTATTTTCATAGATACACTTAGTTTTATTGCTTTTGTGCTACTTATTTTTCTTACTCCTGCTTATGGTATTTTCTTTCCACTCAGAGTCCCCTTTAACACTTCTTGTGTGTCTGGTCCAGTGGTCATAAATTCCTTTAACTTTTGTTTGTCTGGGAAATTCTTTATTTCTCCTTCTTCTGAATGATAACCTTGTTGGGTAGTTTTCTTGATTGTAGGTTTGTTTGTTTGTTTGTTTGTTTTCTCTGTCATCCCTTTGAATATATCATGCCACTCCCTTTTGGCCTGCAAAGTTTCTGCTGAAAAATCAGATGATAGACCATGGGATTTCCCTTGTATATCACTCTTTCTTTCTTTCTTTCTTTCTTTCTTTCTTTCTTTCTTTCTTTCTCTTGATGTGTTTAAAATTCTTTCTTTATCACTACTTTTTCCAGTTTAGTTGTAATCTGTCTTGGCATGGACCTCCTTGAGTTAAGTTTGTTGGGGGAATCTCTGTGCCTCCTGGATCTGTATATCTATTTTCTTCCCCAGATTAGGGGAGTTTTCAGATATCATTTCTTCAAATAAATTCATGCCCCCTTTCCTCTCTCTTCTCTGTCTGGGGACCCTATAATGCAAATGTTACTATGTTTGATGGTGTTGCTGAGTTCCCTTAATCTATTTTCTTTTTTTTTTTCCTTATTCTTTTTCTCTCGCCTGTTCAGCTTGATTGTTTGCCATTACTCTGTCCTTCCTGGTAATTGATCTGTTCTGCTTCCTCTAGTCTACCATTCATTCCCTCTAGATTATTTTTCATTTCAGTTCTTGAGTTCTTCATCCCTGATTGGTTCTTTTTTATGTTTTCTATCTCCTTATTGAACGTCTCACTGGTATCCTCCACTCTTTTCTCCAGTCCAGTGAGTATCTTTATTACCAATGGTTTAAATTCTCTATCAGGCACATTATTAATCTCCATTTCAGCATGTTCTCTTGCTGTGATTCTGCCCTGTTCATTTCATTTGGGACATATTCCTCTGTCGTTTCACTTTGGCTAACTCTCCATGTCTGTTTCTATGTGTGGGAAATCACCTACATCTCCTGCTCTTGAAAGCAGTGGCCTTATGAAGAAGATGCCCTATAGTGCCCTGCAGTGCAAAGTCCTCTGTTTACCAGAACCTGGTGCTTCAGGGGTGTCTCCTATGTATATTGTGTGTACCCCAATGTTGCATTCATCTTCAGTCCCGTCATCTGCAATGGTTCTCTTTGCCTGTTGTGGGCAGAGTTTGGTCCCTGTGTTGTTAGTGGGCCAGTCTTGAACTTCCTTGGGATTAAGTTGAATCAGACCAGCATTTGCTAGAGCTGCAGTAGCACCAAACTGCAGGGTACTTTCCCTGTGATATCTTCTGAGAAGCTTACCTTGATAGGCAGGGCCTGTAGTCAGACCGGATATCTGCCCCCAGCCCACTGCCGTGGCTGCAGTTGAACTGGTGTGTGTAGTTATCTTTTCCTCTCCCCAGGGCAGGAGTCACTTTGGAGTGGTGCTGGCAACCTGTGGGGGCCACTTTGCACACTGCCACATTTGTGGTGTCACTTTAGATGGACCCCTGCTGAGGATGTGTTCGAGGGACAGGTCTGCAAATCACAGGGGTGAAGCGTTCATCCCACCGCTGTGGGAGGGTACCTGCTGCGACCTGGGAAAACTCCTGCCAAGGCCAGGCTGGAGAAGACTTGTCCACAGAAGAGCATGAGGGCAGTGGCACTGTGAGCAAGCTAGGTGGAGAGTAGTTGTGCTGCACTTGTTCCCACTACACTGGTTCCTACAGGTGTCCCTGGATCTGGGCTGAGGAACAGGGGAAGGAAATAGCACTCACTAGCTCCTTTGCTCCTAGAGAAGTCTCCTAAAGATTCCTGCCCCTCCAGCACACATTCTGAGATTAATAAATAAATCTCCTTCCCATAGGCCCCAGGCATTTTTCAAACTGTTGTTTCCATGCTGTATCTCAGCGGGGCTGTTTGTTGTGCTATCTCTTTAAAGGCACGGACTCCATTTCTTCTCACTCTCCAGCTCTCCCAGATCCATGCCTGCTGATTTTTAAAGTTCCCAGCCCCACTGATTGTAAGAACTTGCAAGATTGGTCCTTCTGGTGTTCAAAGCCTAATGTTCTGGGGATTCATCTTCCCAGTGTGGTCCTTCATGCCAGGGGTGCCTGGTGTGGGATCTGTTCCTCTCCCATTTCTGTACCTGAAGTGTCTCTCCCTCCCATGGACAGCCCTGAGGGTCTGTTTAGCTTCCAACTGTATCTCTATCCTTCCTACCCTCTTGATGAAGCCTCTTCTCTACATTTACCTATGGAAAGTTTGTTCTGCCAGTTTTCTAGTGATTTTCTGGGTTATTTATACTGATGTGAGTGTCACCTGGGTGTATCATATAATGAGGTGAGTCTAGCAGCCTCCTACCCTCTGTCATTTTCCCTGGAAGTCTAGAATTAAGTTCTTTTATTGTATATCTTCATTACATAATTTACATTTATCTTATACATTTCTCATCACAACTGTACTTAAATTATTATTTTAATAATTAAATATTTATAAATGTTCCTATATTTTTAATTAAATAAGTATTTTATTAAATAAGCATAAAATTCATATGTTGAAGCCCTAAGCTCCAATGTGGCGGTATTTAGAAATGGGGCTTTCAGAAGATAATGGGGTTTAGATGAGGTGATGAAGTAGGGCTCTCATGGTGAAATTAGTGCCCTTAGAAGAAGAGACATCAGAGAAATCACTCTTTCTGTCCCACCATGTGAAGACACAATGAGAAGGAAGCCCCCTGAATGCCAAGAAGAGCATACTTCCTGGGAACCAAATCAACCAACACTTTGATCTCAGACTTCTAGCCTCTAGAACTATGAGAAATAAATATCTGTTATTTTTGCCACCAGTCCGTGGTATTTCGTTATGATAGGTTGAGAAACTAATACAATAAGTAGTCAAATATTAATCATTAAATACTTTTAAAATGATGAGGATTTGCCTTCACACCATGGATACCGTTAGGGTAAGTACAACCATATCTTCATTATTTTATACCTAGTCCCTACACCAGTGGTGGGCTCGTAATAGATATTTAAGAGATATTTGCTGAACAAATGATAACTTAATCTTCATAAGCTGTTGCATTTTTTTTACCCCAGTTTTTCTGAGAATTTCAAAATTGTCCACAAGTCTGACCCTCATCTAGATTTTAAGCCCCTGGTTAATTTTGTGATGCTGAACCTTAATATATTGCTGTTATAGTCCTGCCATCTCTTGTTGGAGCTCTGGACAATGTACAAGAGTGTGACCAGAAAAGCACTGGACCAAGAGCAAGGAGGCTGGTTCAAATCCTGACACTGAGCTACTTAGCTTCCGAGACTTGGTATGAGTATTAGACTAAATAAAGACTTCTCAAGTTTCCTTTAGCATAAACTCACATGACTGAATGATTTTCTTTTATTTCAAAGATTGTGTACAAAAAAATCCAGTTGTTAGTTTTGTAGATTTAGTTATATGATCTATTCATCTGATCAAGGGGTATCTCCCTTGCAGGTTTCCCAGAGAGAATAGAACCTTTTTTCTGCATGGTTTTGAGGTGTATTCCTAGTTGGCATCCAGGACATAATCAAGGACAGAAATATAAGAGGAGTTTAAAGATTGCTCTCAGAAACACAGGGCAGATAAACATCACTTAAAGACATAAAGGATTGAGAAGTGTGAACTTTCCAAGTACATTTGGAGTCAATAGAAGGGAAGTGTCATTTGGCCTTTTGTGGAAACAGGAAAACAAAGTTGTTGTATATTCTCTCACTGAGGCTTAGTGATCTATGCAAATTATAATGTTGAATGTAGAGAATGTCTCTGTTCTGTTGTCTGAAATATGAACGGTCTAGACAACCTGTGTGTGTGTGTGCGTGTGTGTGTGTGTGTGTGTGTGTGTGTGTGTGTGTGTTAGGGGATGTGGGGAGAGAGAGGAGAGAGAGAAAGAGACAAAATGAGAAAATGAGAGAATGAGAGACTGAAAGACAGAGACTTGGTACAGTTCCATGTTTCCCTGTACAGTTTTAGAGACTTTTTTTTTTTTGAGAACCACACTATTTTAGCTGAATTTTAGGCATTTTCATATCTTCCATTTAGCTTTCCCTGGAAGGACAAGGAAAAGATTTTATGGGGCCTGAAGCTTATAAAATGTGATGGTTATTTTTGAGGAAAAGATATAAGGTCTGATGGTAATTATTCATTTGGAATAAGAGAAAAAAAAAAGCACAGTAAATTACATATTTTAAAAGCAAACAAATCTTACGAACATCACAAAACAACCTAATTCTGTAATACTTATTTTCTACATGTTTGGTTTTGTAATATCTGATCACTTTTTCATATGACAAAACTTTGTAAGACCATTTTTTACAGGGAGAAGAGAAAGATAATCAGTCTTTCTCTAGCTGGGTTGAACAAAATTTGTTTCAGATCACTTATAGTTGAGGTACCTAAACATGTGACTGTACATATATGTATACTTGTTTTTTGTAATACTAATCTGATATTTATCAGACAACTTGATAAATTCTATTTCTCATGATTCCTATCAAAAAAATTACTTTGCAAAAAAAAAATTACTTTGCATTTGCATTTGAATGTATGGAATCTATTAAATATTTTCCTTATAGAAGAAAACAAATGGAACCACATGCTGAACATATGACTTGATAAATCTGATGATTAGGAGAATTATCCACAAACTGGCATCCAATTCTATACATTTCAAACATTGTTTTGCTTCCACATCCACAGTTTTAGTACCAAGAGCCATAAACACATTCAAATTATAATCACGCAACAGGTCTTAGCCACTTACGCACAACACAAGCCCAATCCATGCAGTGACCAGTAAAGACATTCCTAAAAGACAGTACAGTGCACTGAAACAGATAGTCACAACTTCATGGTGCAGAGAAATGCCTGTCAATCATAACAATTATATACCACCAAATCTTTAAATTCCCATTCAAACTCTTCTTACTTATATCCCCATGATATCCATTGCAATGCTACCCAGCAGGGGAGGAAGGAAGACAATGGAAAGAGAGACAATAGTCTAAACTGATTTCAGTTAAAATATCTTTCTTCCACAAATTTTACAGCAAACACATAGAACTATGTGAAAGCATTCCTAAGTCCTACCCAGATGACCTTGAAATTAGCATATGCAAGTGAAACACTCTGAAATGTAAACTTCATTAGCTTTGTGGTAAATCTACTCCTGCCTCCAGATCTTTGTCTGATGGAAGTCTCATCCGTCAATCTATGTTTTTTTTTTTGTTTTTTTTTTCAGAATGAAGACTTGGGGTGAGGGGTGAGGGAGAGAAAGACTGGCCTCCTGCAGGGTAGAGGCTCTGCATGGCTTTTTAAGGGGTCACTAGCCCTGAGTCTCCTATTTTGTCTTCTAAATCTTTTATCTCCTGGAACATCGAGGGGAAAATGAATTGATGTTTGCTGTGGCAAATGCCTCTATTTTTCATTATTTTCATCAGGAAGAAAATCAACAAAAGGGAGAAGCTCTACTATTTCTTTTTGGAGGTTAAATTTGTTTTCTGTGCACAAAAACGATAGCTACCATAAGAAGCGCATGTCTAAAATTAGAAAACACAAACTTTCAGTAGGTTATGAGTTCTTCTCAAATCTCCAATGATATCTTCCTAATGTTAGTGATTCTGCTCCATGTATGGCTCTTGCCTCCCAAAAGTCTCATATCATTGTAATAATCAAGTAAATAACTTCATTCTCTAAAACAACTACTCATATCAGCCTCAGCTCTACTTATAAATAAACTTCCCAAAACACCTGTTTTACTATACTGCAAATCTGAGCTAAGCAAAATGTCTGAGTCTGTACTTTATGGGGCTTTGTTTTCTATTTCATAAAATCACTAAATAAATCGAAGCATTCCCTTTTGTTTCACTCCTCAACAACATTCCTACATTTACTAACAAGCTAAAGGCCTAGGTATTGGTGGACTCCCTTATTTGGGAGCTGATTAAGATGTCTGATATGGAAACACTTAGTAAACCCTGGGGAAAACAAATAAACAAAAATGAACACACATACAAAAATACAGATGTGCTTCTAAAACTTTAGCATGCATAAGAATTACCTACGTGATACTCTCAGTAATATAATTTTTAGGATCTTAACTTTAGAGATTTTGACCCTCTGGTCCAGACAAAATCTATGCTTTTTATTTTTTAGTAAGCACTCCTGGTGATTTTTATGCTTATAGTCCACTGCCACACTTAGAGAAGCCTTGTGCTACAGAATTTCCAAGCTCAGGTTGACAAACCAAGACTCTTGATGGCTAGTACTTGGGTCAACATCAAATTGGGTTAAAGCCAATAGCCAATTCTAATATATAAGCATTTAGTATTTTCTCTTTCTTGTCTTTCCACATCTAAAACTTCTTTCTAAAACTTCTTTCTCATTGTTGTTTGTTTCTGTTATACTTTTGGTCTTACAATCCATTTAAACATTTTAAAATTCTGAATTAAGGTATTTTTCAGAAATTAACATTCAGAATTGAGATAAGCAATTGGTGTGGATAAATCTTTCTATTTTCAATGATGGTGAGATATCCTTCTATATCTTTTCTTGACTTCTCAATAAACTATAAATGTCTTCCAAAAATTACACTCAAGAGACAACAAGCTATCTGGACATCTATGAGACAAAGTAGCCACTACGATCAATTGTGCCTAGCCTACTGTGGAATTTGGCATAGTTTTAAAAATTAGATTAGTTTTGGAATTCAGAGATTCTCCATTCAAGACCAGTATCAGTTATGGAATTTCTAGGATTTTTTCATTCTTAAAGTTCAGAAGAAAGCAATAACGAAAAATTTCTGAATGAAACACTTGATTGTAATGCAAGAAATGGTTACACATTACATGAGGCCATGGGTATTGTGAGAATGCTATGTTTATTATTTATACTTCTCCACATCATTCAATGAGCTTCCACCGAAAGTATTTTAGATGTTAATAAGAGTATACAATAAAAACCATATTTCTTTAGAAATGAATTATTTTAAAAATCAGAGTTTTAATGGAATGGTACTTAAAGAAATAAGATAACTACCATCAGAGTTTATAAAAATAAGAAACCAGTTTTAAAGAAAAATGTGAATTTTTCATTTAATTTCATTAAATTAAATTTCAATTAAATTCAAGGGTTAGGGAGCCATCCTTGAAGCTTAAAATAGTTATTTAAGGAAAATGGGGGGAAAAAAGCAATACGTTCTATACAATACAATGGATAATGAAACTCAGGAATTCTCGGGGTGCCCTGGGTGGCTCAGTCAGTTGAGCATTGACTTCAGCTAAGGTCATGATCTTGCTGTTTGCGGGTTGGAGCCCTGTGTTGGGCTCACTGCCATCAGCATGGAGTCCATTTTGGATCCGTTGGTCCCCTCTCTTTCTACCCTTCCCTGGTTCATGCTTATTCTCTCAAAAATAAATTTTAAAAGAAGAAAGATAAATAAATTTAGAAATTATTTTTTGTGACAGAAGAAGAAATAACCATAAAAATAGAGATATCACCCAGGAACACTCAGGCAGGGTTTTCATAGAAGCATGACTTGGTTGGATCACAATGGATCAGCATCTGGTTTTTAGTTTCGTAGACCCAGAAACTGAAATTTTTTCAGATCTGGAGCATTGAATTAAACTAGTCATATCCAACAGACTCTGGTTGTATAGAAACATAAAGGCTAATTTATTAATTTAAATAGAACATAATTATTGCTAAGTATCTGTGAAACTTGCTTTATTGGTCAGCATGTTTTGTTTTTTTCTAAAGGAGAATTATACTTGGCCTGCAAACTTATAATCAGAAGATTGTTAGGACAGCATGAAATAAAAGGTGGTATAATTAAACACATTAGACAGAATGACATTCTAATGGAATCACACCTTGGTCACCATGTCTTAAATTTGAGTGTTCACAAAAACACCTCAGTCAAATAGAAAGAAAAAAAATCTAAAGCCACTTAGAATATAACCAATCCTTCAAAATTTGGAGATATTATATTCTTGCACTGTATAAATCGGGATACAAATGTAATGAGATTCAAAAGGGAATTCATGAATGATTATTCAAAGCAGTTTGGAATGTTAGGGATTTTAGGGTGCAAAATCACAAAAATTAATTATGTCTTCCCATAGGCTGGACTCATTGCCACCTGAAAAGATCAAGCCAGGTTTAATTAGCTGTGAGTTTGACAATATAAATGGAATTTATATTTTAATTTAAAGCAGTAAACATTCTGTAAAAGTGAGCTTCTGAAATATTGTCACTGCTTTTTAAGACTTCATTACACAGATGTTGAGAAAGCTTGATAGGAGTCAATTAGAACCACTTATACAATCTTAAAGTGAGACTTTGGAATGAATGCTGAGAGTGAGGACCAAGAAATTCAGCTGCTTCCTTTTAAATAGTAGCAAACGCACATTAAAGAAAATTTTTTTAATAATGATCTAAATAAGTAATTATTAACAGGGTAACCATCAGAATCACCAGCATATATATTTTTTCTCATATGCATGCCTGGCCCCTACCCTGGGTTTCCGAAATAAAAATTTTATGTTTAAGTCTTAAACATATATATTTCTGAAAAGCTCCATGAATTATATTTGATATTAAAATTCATGGATAAACATGGGAAAAACTGCCAGTGGTATAGGGTCAAGCCACTCCAGGGTATCAGAATCTAAAACCTCTTAAGACAGGAAATTTGAATTCTATGGTTGGAAATGTGCTCAAATGCAGCACTCAGCTGCTTGTGAAAGCCATTACTATGTCATTTCCTCTGACCAAAGTCTGGATTTGGAAGGATGGGTTGAATTGGGTCCCAGCTTTGTTGTTAATCCAAGATATTTTTATGTTTAGTTGTACAGGATGAGAAAATATTAAGTCAATGCTAGTTTAATGAAGTTGAAAACATTTTTAAACAATTCTATTTGGTGATGAAATAGAAATGATTTATTTTGAGGAGCTTGGTGCAAAGACCATTTGCATTTTGCTAAAATTGTTTGCATTCTGGCAAGACAAGGCATTTAATAATGGCCATATTCTTAATTATTAACACCCTGTTCCTAAAACTATTTGTATTACTTCACATATTCTTACTTTTCAGAAAATTGAAAATAAAGTATCTTACTTTTATGCAGAAACTAATGAGTATTAGAATAGTTTTATTCAAATCATCTTTAATTTTTGAAACAAAACTATCAGCTTGATAGTTTCAGAAGTAAGAAGTGTCATTGTCATTTTATAGATGAGTAAACTAAGATTCAAAGAAAAGTTATTTCTATTCTAGTGCCACATAAAAGAACTGGAATGGAAAGTTCATCAACTATTTCAGATAATTTACATATATGAAATGATGTATTACTTCAACAGCCCCAAGGGAAATTTTTTTTTCTCCATTTAGGATTAGAGTGACTTATTAAGTTGCTCTTAGTCACATAGAGAAAATGGCTAAGCTGAGCCTATTTGCACCCAAAGCCAATGTCCTCATGATACACCAACTTCTCTCAGAAAAACGAGGAAAGCTACATAATCTCTAAGAAACTATCTAGATCTCCTTTCTCCCCACCCACCTCCTGGACTACTCAACAAGCCTTCAGTTGAATCAGTAAAACTTTCATTGCATTTTATTGCTTAAGGAAAAATGGAGCAGGCAAATGTGGGGGAAGAAACTAGGATTCAATAGACAATCTTTCTAAAAGGTTAAGATCAGAGCTAATGGATCAACATAGTTGACATAAAACTTTAATTATTTTATGTCAGGTACTCTACTAACTATGGAGATAGATGACCAAGACAAATGCTCTGCCATTGAGAAATTTACTATCTAGTGTGGGAGGCATATAATGTCTGAAAAGTAAGAAAAATCAAGATTTTCAAAAGAAAGTAATAAATAGGATCCTCTACTGGTCAGGACAGGCTTTGGTAATGAAATAAACTTGAAGCAATCTCAGTAGCTTAATACAATAAATGTTTATGTGTTGCTGATACAAATTCAGAGCAGATCTATGGCTTAGAGGTGGAGACCTCTACTCCATACAGTCACTCTGGGACCCAGACTGTACTCTCAGGAATAGATGGTCTCAAAGGTTGCCATGGAAGGGGAATAGAAAGCATATGCCTTGTCCTGAGAGTGACATGTGTTATTCTGCTTATAGCCTCTAGCCAGAACCAACCACATAAACCTACCTAATGCAGGAAGTTGGGCATTCAGTAAGCAGTAAAAGTCTTGGCTACAGATCTCAGCCAGTTTTGACAAGAGTCAGGATTGAGAATGTAGAACATCACCATCTGGGAAATGTCTCCACAGGTTAGCAGAATATTGATCTCAGATACAGCATCCAGGGGAAAAAACAAACTAAAACAAACTCTACATCTAGGTAGTCTCTTCTGAAGAGCATATACTAGGTCAAAAACCAGAATCCTGAAAGGAAATGACCAAAGAAGATTGGGAATTAAATATAAAGAATGAGCCACAGGTTCTTAAATCCCTGACGTATAGTCCAGAAGCCATTAGTAAGGTAACCCTTTAACTGAGAAGTGGTTTATTAAGAGGAATGAGCCAGTACAGACACTCCATTTCTAACTTTAAGTTTATAGGTTTCTATGAATACCCAAAAGCTGTGCCTACAGTTGGCTTTCTTTATTTGGAAAAAGGGGGGGGGGGAAACTCACAGTTTTTAGAGAATTAACTAACCTCCATTTGTCTGGAAGTTTGGAAAGGAGAAGTAAATAAATCACTTCATCATGCCTTTAAATTTGTTCAGATCTGCTCCTGTGAAAGATCCCTTTGACTGTTACTAAATAGCCACAGACATGAATAATGCAAAAAAGGATTTGGAAAATTAAGAACAAGAATTAGAATGGGTGAGAAAAAAAGGAGTAAAATTTAAATAGGTAAATTAGTAAAGCTAGATGGCTCAGATGTAAAGTGAAAAGTGAGGACACTTAGATGCCATTCACTCACATGTCACATTTTTCATGAACATATCTGTGAAAAATACTTGGCATATACTACACACCCAATAATTTGTAATAGGTGTCTCTTGACATAAGAAAAGAATATTTCTCTCAGATACTATTTCTAGCACACCAAAAATGAGACATCTGAGCAGAAATCTTGGATATGGGCTGTATGGCAACAGCTGAGCTAAATGGAAAGTTAAGTAAACTATTAAAGAACTTTCTACCTGCCTAGTTTTTATTCATTTACATGTTCCAGAACTTTACAGAAGTCATCATACCTATGCTGTGTTAGATATTATCAAATGAATTATATTACATTTTATTCCCAAAAAGCTCTTGGAAAAATCTTATCTCCTTATTAATGTGGTTTACATAATTAATGGAAAAAATACTCTTCAATTCAGTTTTGTACACGGAAAAGTCAATTTATGATAATGATTTCCAGAGCTTCTTAAGGCAGATAAAGATGAAGAAATGGTAATTAAAGTTTTTAACAGGACGAGTGGTCCAATAGGAGAATGGGCTGCCACACAGAGTAATGAGTTCTGATCATTTCAACTTTTGACATGCAGGCTCATTCATCATTTGTCGAGGGGATTTCTGACAATGATATGTTAGGTAAGAATTTGCACTGAAGTAGCTTTTTGTAGATCTCATCTCTGAGCTACCATGCTTTTATGATTCCATCATATTTGTGTCCTTATGTATCAAGAGCTTTAAGAGATTGATCCCTATCAAGTTAGGGAGTTGGTTTGAGAGGAGAGGACTGTCTTTATATGTTGAGGAATACAATTGTGACAAATCATTAGGAATGTGAAAGATAAACTGGAAACTTCAAGAATTAGCTTGCCATGTTTTCTATCACTTGAGCAATATGAAATAGCACTGGTTTTGGTCCACTAGAAGTTGATTAAAAGAAATTTAGTAATTAAGGAAGATAGTTCACTGGCATAAGTTTGACCAAATGGTGAGGCCCACCCACGCTTCATGTTCATTGTCCATTTTGGCTCTGTAGGAGGGAGACTTTATATCTCCAGTATCATGGACCCTGAATATCTGTTTGTCCTCAGTTCTGATCCCGACACCTTCAGAAGATTCCCTGATCCCCACTTCAGATAGACAAGTAATAAAAATAAGCTTTTAGCTTCTATCTCCCTTGAAGGAAGTACTTGACATTTAAAATACCTTAAAGTGGAGCATGGACTAAATTCCTGAAAATACCAGTTAGAAATGTATTTAATCTATTCTTAACAATATTTTGGGATTTGCATCATCAGAATATTTCTTAAGAAATTGGTTAATCACTCTAGAATGAGAAGGTTTATGTAAAATCCTAAAACTTGAAAATATATCA
This sequence comes from Panthera pardus, assembly GCF_024362965.1. Taxonomy (NCBI): domain Eukaryota; kingdom Metazoa; phylum Chordata; class Mammalia; order Carnivora; family Felidae; genus Panthera; species Panthera pardus. The sequence continues at coordinate 121,189,785 of NW_026526688.1, forward strand.
CTGAATGAAGGCAATTTCTTTTAGCCTAAAGATTCTAGAAGTTTAAGGTTAGTTTAATTGTTTGGTTGTTTGTTTTAGAAAACTTTCTGAACTTTCACCTAATTCTCTAAGCAACATTCATAGTTGCCATAGTGATTATCCCCATTTTTTCATGGTAGAACTAAAGCATATAAAGGCCAAGGGACTCAGTCAAGTCACATGTAACTAAGAAAAGGAGTCAGAATTTGAACCCAGAACTCATATTCTTTGCCAGTTCATGAGATAACTTTTTGACATTCATTCCGTTTTTAGGTAACTTTATTCACTGACAAGCTGGCAGAGGAAGAAAGCAAGTATAAAAAGGAAGTTTAATTTAGATGCTTAATAACGGTGCCAGTTGAATAAATTTTCTCAGCACCATATGAGTTAACATAAACTCATCAGTGTTGAAGTCTTCATTATACAATTTCTTCAGTGTCAAAGATGTCAATGACAAGCCTTGATATGTCCTTGTAAAGAATTCTGGGATGGTTCTTGCATAACCTCACAAGAGCTTATCTTTCAGATTAGACAAGAAATACAGAAAACGAATTGCGTAAAAATACAAACAAAAACAACTTTTCACCTCTCAAGGTAGGGTGGTTTATTTCCTTTCAAGTATTATGTTTCATTAAAGTGCTCTCAAATCACATACTTCCTAAAAATTCAAACATTAGAATGCAAAACGTTTATATAAATATTCCCTCTAAATTAAATTTAATCAAAAATTTAAATTAAAAATTAAATTAAATTAAATTAAACAAAGTACCAGGTAGAAAAAGGCTTTGTTTGTTTATTTGTTTAAAGATAGAAATAATATATGTTTACTCTGGAAAATCTTTTAGAAACATGAGCAAATATAAGATAAAAACCCTATGTAATTCACTATTAAGAGATAAGCTAACTGCTTATCTCTGCTAACTGCTAACTGCTAACACTTTCTGTTTCTCTCTCTCTCTCTGTCTCTCTCTCTCTCTATATATATATATACATATACACGTACGTACATGCAACAAAATATTGTGAAAATGCATCCATCTCTAAAAAAAATTTCTCTAATACTATTTTGTGGAAGAATATGGTATCTTATTCCCCAATAATGAATGTTATTGACAAATATTTGTATAACATGAACCTTAATGAGCATCTACATTTTTAGAATAAATTCTTAAACATGTAATTTCAAAGAGTATGTTTTTATAAGAGTTTTGATGTATATTGCTGAGTCACACTCCAGAAAGGTTATACCCCTAAAAAAGATAGTAACTTCCTTTGAGCATTCATCAAAACTGGGTATTGCCGGAAAATATACCCAATTTTATTTGAAAGGCAAAAATTGTTATCTCAACTGTTTAATATCCATTTCTTTGATTTCTAGTGACCTGAATATGTTTTTCCATTTCATTGGCCTTCTATTTCTTCTTTTGTGATGGTCTTTTGTCTATTTTTCAGTTGTAGAGTCATTGGTTTATTGTTGGCTAGGAAGAGGTCTTTACATATTAAGGATATCAGATCTTTTTTCTGTATTATTTTTTTACAAGGTTTTATTTGTTTTTTCATCTTAAGGTGTGTTGAGCCAAAAATATTTTATTTTTATTAAAAAATCTGTGTTAAGAAAACAGATCAAGTCTTCCTTTCACGTGCTCTGCTTTTTGTGTTGTGCATAAAATGTTCTCTCCAACCCAGCTACATGCAAATAATTGCCTATGAATTTTCTGATTTTGTTTTCCACATTTAATTGTTTAGCATATAAAAATTTATTTTAGTATTCAAAGTAAAATAGGAAACTAACTTTAATTTCTTAAATGATTAACAACTTGCCACAAACCACTTATTAAATAATATATCCTACTAATCATATGTACTATATGTTAAATTTGCTTATATCTAGTCTCTTTTAGACATACACATATCTGCAAATATATCTAAGTATATAAATATACCTATTTGTATATAAACTTCCTATTTTATGCGATTGTTCTTCCTGTCTCTTCTGGCAATCACCCCCATTTGAATGAATTATTTTACTTTAAAAATACCTTCTGATATGTTAAGACAAAACTGACCCATTATATTACTCTTTATTTTTCCTTTTGCCTAAGCCATTTAAAAATGCATTTTCTTTTTTTTTTTTTTTTTTTTTTTTTTAGTTTTTATTCAAATTCCAGTTAGTTAACATACAGTGTAATATTATTTTCAGGTGTACAATTTAGTGATTCGACACTTACTTAAAACACTTCGTGCTCATCACAAGTATACTCTTCAATCCCCATCACTTTAACCCATCCTCCACCCCTCATCTCCTCTCTGGTAACCATTAGTTTGCTTCTTGGTTTGCTTCTCTCTTTTATCCCCCTATGATTATTTGTTTTGCTTATTAGATTCCATATATGAGTGAAATCATATGGTATCTGTCTTTGTCTGACTTATCACACTGAACATAATATTCTCTAGCTCTATCCATATCATTGCAAAATGGCAAGATTTCATTCTTTTGATGACTGAATAATATTCCATTGTATATATACTACATCTTCTTTTTTTAATACTTATTTATTTTGAGATTGAGAGAGATAATGAAAGAGAGTATGTGTAGGGAATAAGCTTCGGAAACCCCTGGCTTGCACTGATGGGTTAACAAGGCATAAAGAATGAGAAACCCATAGGATGTTCACACCCAAGTTTGGGTAAACAAGATTAGGTAAATAGGTATAGAGAGGGTGGGGCAAAGGCCCTGGTACAGAACAAAGGTATATGAGATAAACAAGATTAGGAAATGCCCCCCAGTTTAGTACTATCACAGAAAGCTGCTTTCAAGGGAAGGAAGGATCCAAATAGGTAAACAGGTAAATAGGGCTATAGACCGCCTTGGGGCGAAGTTGCCCAGAGAGGAGCTAATTAGCAAAAGAAAGGTGCCTTGTTGACCCTGAGATAGCATGCTCTGTCTTTCTTATCCCCTAGACCAGTTTAGGTAGAGGTGGTGCCTCAGGTCTTCTGTAAACAACTTTCTGCCCAGCCCCAGGATTTTGTTTTGTATTAACCCAAACCCCTAGCCCTGCATATCTTCAAAACCCCCTTTACCTCATGCCCATGAGTTAATGCTCACAGTTTCATTGTCATTTTGTGAAAGTCCATCACAATGTTTGTAAGCCTTCTGATCCTAATAAAAACAGAGCAAGGACCCTTAATGGGGGCTCTTGTCTTCTCCCGGACATTAGCCATCTCTTGCATTTTTAATCCTGTGTCCCACTTTCTTGCTGGACAAGAAAGAACTCCAGATCCAGAGTCTATGACAAGAGTGCAAATGGGGGAGGGACAGAGAGAGAGGAAGAGAGCAAATCCCAAGCAGTCTCCATGCTGTCAGCACAGAGTCCTAAGCAGGGCTTGATCTCACAAACCATGAGATCGTGACCTGAACTGAAATCAAGAGTCAGATGCTTAACTGATTGAACCACCTAGGAACCCCATAAACCACATCTTCTTTATCCATTCATCAGTTGATGAACATTGGGCTCTTTCTATAATTCAGCTAGGTAGATAATGCTGCTATAAAAATCAGGGTGTGTGTATTTCCTCAAATCAGTAGTTTTGTATCCTTTGGGTAAATACCTAATAGTGCAATTGCTGGATGGTAGGGTAGTTCTAGTTTTAATTTTTTGAGGAAGCTCCGTACTGTTAAAAATGCATTTTCTTAGTTTATGTTTTAGTTTTAGGTGTTTTTTTTTTCATCTACAAGGCTTTCCTTCTAAATTGACATAATATTCTTTTATCAAATATTCTTAAAATAGGTATCTAGTCTTTTTCATGAAAATGCCTAGCAATTAGGGCTGAGAAATCAAAAAGCTCTTGAACCCCTGTAGCAATGACTATGGTCAACTGTGTGCTGAAAACTCCACAGTCAGAGCAAAGCAAGGAGCAGGAAGTGAGGCAATGTAAGTGCTCGCCTGTGAATTCATGGCCACACCTCAATTTATTTCTGGTAAGTGCATGTGACAACTATTCACATACATTACTATCTTTATACTGTCCAGGATATGCCAAATAAAGTAACAAGTCCAAAGGCGGTCTGTTTTAGAAAATTAATTAGAAGAGAGGGTAAAACTTGGTCTTGCTTATGCACAAAATATAAACTTGGAGACTCTTCTGAGACTTGGTATAATTTAGGAAGAAACAAGCTAGAGTTTGGGATATTTTGATCAGTTGACTTGTTCTAACCACTTTTGTAATGAGTCCTCCTCAGCAAGGTGCAGCAGTGAATTGTGCGTCTTTCTTATAACCATGTAAAAGTATAATTTTGCAGTAGTTTTCGTTGTGAAACAGATGGCTCTATACTGATTACTGACACTCTTTTTTTCCATGAGGCTTCATACCTAAAGGTTTTTACAAGGATCATTGGATGAGATTAGCTGTGCAGACAGTGGTTAAGGAAAAGTGTAGAATTACTGGGCACACATTGTAGCCAAGGCTGTGGCTATGCTATCACAACGTCTTAATCAAATGCTACTAACATCAGAGAGAGCCCTAATATACAGAGAGTCTTTCCTAGTTGGCATTCTGGTCTGAAGAGTCCGTCTCTCCCGACCTCACTGACTTGTTGGGAGACCATTCTACCCCAGTGCCATTTCGATCATATTTCTTGGAGAAGAGTGTCCATGGGGGGTGTACAAGGTTTCCCTGGCTATCTGAAAATAAAGCATTCCTATGAAAACTTTCCTAAGTGGAAATGGTGTGAAGAAGCAATTATCATTAATTTATATGGAGAATTTTTGAGCACTCTCAACCCCCCCCCCCCAAAAAAAAACAAAAACAAAAATAATCTTTCTTAGGCTTTTCTCATAGCTTAAGACACATCTTGCTAATGGACGCACAGGTTAAATGGAGATAAAGCGCAGATGCTCACAGGGTAGAGTTTAACACTGCGGTGGCTTGACGCTGAGATACTGAGTGTCATTCCAGGGAAGGAGCTTGGCGGGGCCACTCTTCTTGCTGAAGATTGCGTGCTGACTCTAGAATAGCTCACTGCAACACGAACACCGAACCCTACTTGCCAAAAGCAGGGGTTGCCTGTATAACTAATTTTTCCTTATTCTGCATCAAATTCCACCAATAAAAAACCAGGAATGAGCAGTGAAGAGTCACATATCATTGTTTAATTCTATTAGAAATGTCCTAAGAAACCTCCCCGGACATCCCTAAGAAGTCTTTTTGCTTACTCAAGAGCAGAGCATGACCTATTTATTAAAGTTTTACACTTATTTCCAGAAGATGGCCTTTGCTAATCTGGCTTTCAAGTTGGAAGGAAAGAAGAAAAGTTGATTCCTTATGGATTTTGCTCTAAACTTTAACCCTCAGGCGGTTAAAGCCTCTTTATCCAAAGTGAATCTCTGTTTAATAAGGCCCCTTTTATAACTGCTCCAAAACACGCTTTCAAAACAAAAGTTAGAATGCTGTATGGTCCATTCTCAAGAAAGATCTGTTTCTGTTCAGCACCCGCCCTGACCTTTTTGTTGAAGAAGAACAAAATAATGTAGTAACAAAAACACAAGTGGCTGCCAAAGGAAGAGAAAAAAAAGTTCCTGTAAGGGACTGAAACAATAAATCTCCTCTCTGCTGAACTCCCAAAGGGACTGTGTGTATTTCCTCCCGTTCTTTATCAGAGCCCCCGAAATAAGTAGGAATGGGCAGTGGCTGTTCACATTCAGCACACCTTTTCCATTTGCTAATAAGGCCCTGCCAGGCTGGGAGGGAGTTGTCTCCGCCTGACTCTGAAGAGAAGAGCCACGGAGCCGATCCGCGGGCACCATGAAATCCCTTCAAGTGACCATCCTTTGTCTTCTGCTCAGTCTTTATAGCAGTAAAGAGGACACAGGTACCATTTTCTCTTATTCCTCTGACGGTGTGGATCAGAAATCACTAGCAGGGGACTCAGTCTCAGTTTACCCTCAGGGACCTTGCCCTGAAACGTGGCTGCAGCAATTCATTTGCTGTGTCCAGTGTGTGGATGTTGACTGGGAATGCATTGAGAAGGCTCCACGGAGAGAATGTTTGTTTTCACTGAAAGGAAATGTTTGCTGGTGCGGTGGCCTTGCAGCGTATTTGATGGGATCGTAAAGGTACAGGGAATACACAATAGCATTTTTTGAGAATAAAAACCTGGGAATAAAACACTGGTTAAAAATGTACTATTTATCACCACTGTGCTCCTTTCAGGTGTTAAGTCTAGAAATAATTACTGTGTCAAGTATGGGTGAAAGGCTGTAGTCAGAAACATTGCGTTGCAGATGCTGGCCTATATGCGTGGCCACTATCTTTTGGCTCTGATAAATTGAGAGGTTGGATAAAGCTGCCTAGGAAAATGAATAGCAGTATCTTGAGGTGGTCGGGGAAGTAAAGAGGAGAGTCATTTTGATAAAAGTGAGTAACATTTATTTGCTCCAGAAACCAGCACAAATCCACACATATACACACAACATTTGGCTCATCATCTCAAAAATCTTACCCATTGACGGCAGTTTCAGAGACTCAACCAAAGGCTATATGTGAATCAATATAAGTCTTGACTATGTTAATGGCCAGTTGCAAGAGATTATTAACATTTATCTTCTAACCCTTTCTGAGGGATTCACTGTACGTAATTAAATTTAATCAATATTTATTAGGATCTTACCATGTAGTCATCAGTGCAAGAAATACATGAATGATTAAGCCATTGTCCTTACCAACAGTGGTAAATGTAGTGTGGGGAAAAATAAATATGTAATTCTAATACACGACAGATTTAATAAGCATGAAAACCAAAGTACAAGCTGTCATAAAAGAGCACAGTTGGGAAATATTGATTCTGAGGGGCCCTGGGAAAATATCAGTTCTAATTTTATTTTTTCATGTGCTCTTTTCAAAAGTTTGTTGCCTACAAAAATTCTAATATAGAGTAATAATATAGGAAAAATTACATACACTGCTTCAATAATATTTATCATTAATTTCTCAAAATACATACATACATTTAGGACTCATTCCCAAACACTTCAAAATCACCTATGATGGCTTACCATGCATCTTGGCGTTTCCAGAGTCAAGTTGCAGCAGGTATCAAGGCCAGAAAACCTAACTTAGAAGAGTTACCAAGCATCTGAGTTTTTAAAATAAAGAGTATTTGTGAGAGGCCACAGAAATCAGTATATGAGCTTTTAAGTAACTCTTCAGTATGCATGGGAAAGATTGGTAGGAATCCCAATGCCATGAAAAACACTGCTTACAAACACGGGTCAGGTCAATATAAATTTGAAAGTCTGGATGAAGCTGTCCCTTGCCCCGGGTCTGTAAGTACACTAATTTCCCGGCATTGTTAAACTCTGAATGGATTACATGTCTTTCTGAAAGCAAAATGGAATGGTATCAGTTCAAGAATTCAGTAGTGTCAAATCAAGAATCAGCCTGCAAAACCTGGCCGTAAGAAAGATGGAAAGGTACAGGATAACCCAGAGATGACCTGGCAGATTTTCTGTTTATGATCATTTGGGGAAAATACCAACTTCTTTTAACTCACCAGTAGTGAGCACAACCTGTTAATGGTGTCTTCTTTCTAATGAACTATTAACCCAAGTAGGGTACTTTCTTATTTAAGCAGATATAATGATTACATAATGACTATCTCCTTCAACTTCTGCCAACAAGCCTATTTGTTAAGGAAAGTGTCTGTAAAATCTACTCCATTTTTCTTAAAAAAAGGAAACTTTAGCTCATGAGCATAAATTGCCCATCCAAGTGATGCCCAGAAGGAACTGGAAGAGGTTTTCCACCAGGTTGTATGGTTCTGTTGCACCTGGCTCTGCCTGTTCTGTTTCTGTCCCCAGATATGCCGCAGGAAATGAAGCATTTCCTAAGCTGATTTATTAAGTTCTTTCCCTAACCCTCTGTACCGGAAACACATTGATTTCAAAGCTTTGTACATTCCCCAAACTTAGAATGCTTAACATATTTCATCAGCAGAATTGATTATTAGGGGTGAGGCGGGAGACATTTCATCTGCCTTAAATTCACAAGTTGTCAAGAAGATCCATGCTTTTTTGCATAGTAATTTATTCCTAAATAATGATCTTTTAGAGAAATTGACTACTTTTCTTTTTCCTTCTGACATTTTTGTCAGTCCCAGATTTAAATAAATATAGTCTTTTGTGCTCATTGTGAAAATCAAGTGAATCTTTCTACACAGCAGTGAGTGACTTTCTATTACTTGGTTGGTGGTATAACATTTTACATTCTCCAATTTGGAAAGCTGTTCTGTTGAAATATGTACGTGAAGTTCCTGAAAAGGAACTGTCATTCTTTCCCAAGGTTTTCTAAATTGTATTTAAAACGGAACAGACCCCTCCTGTGGCTTTTAAACCCCTTTGGCTTTTAAGCCTAGATCTGTGAGCCTTTTCCTGTCAAGACTGAAAGACATGAAATGAAGAGGGCCTGGAAACAAGTTACTCTTCAAGCGCCATTTGCTTTTTGGAGTTTACATTAATTTAGGAAAGATGAAAATGTTTCAAGCATTTGCAAATGGGAACAAACATCATTTTATTGGTATCTGAAGAAGAATTTAATTGCTTGGAGAGATTCATTTGATACTGATCGAATATTCAGTTTCATGGAAAAAATGGATTGAACACACTGTAAGACAGGCTTTATACTAAATGCTATAGATTTATAGAGAATACTTAAGACTCAGCCATGGCCCTTGAAATGGGGAAGAGAAGAGGAGGTAAGGAATAAGAAGTTTGACTATATTGTAAGTCTTAAGTGGTGAATAAAGAATGATAGGGAGCTTAGTTTGGGGTGTAAGGGCATCAGAAAAGACTTCATATAAAAGTGGAAATTATGATGAACTTTGAAATTTGAAAAACAGGAGGCTCCAGACCGATGGAATTTCTTGAGTAGGAACATGAAAACATCAGTATATTCTAGTGTAGAAATGTAAGGATTGGATGTACACATTGGATGTAGGTTAAGTTTTAGAAACTAAGATTGGAAATAGAGTCTCAAGATATGTGGCTACCAGGATGAAAAATATTGGCTAGTTTTCAGTCAATAGTTAATACTGAATAGTTAATTCATTTAGAGCCTCTAAATGTGTTTCAGTGTGGAAATTATATGATTGGGGCTATACGTTGGGAAGATGAATCTGTCGGCAGGATATAAATTAGACTGCTGCAGTCAGGAGAGACGAAAGCTAAAGAAAATAGTGCAAATGTTATCGCCAGTCTAAAAATCTGTCAATAAAGTAAAAAAAAAAAAAAAAAAAAAAAAAAAGATTTGGGGAAGAGCCTAAAGGGAGTAGAAAGTTTGTGATTTGACATATTCTTGACTGGCAATGAGGGAGAAAGTGAATGAGATGTACAGAGAGGATTATCTGAAGACCAGAAGTAGGAAAATGGTTTGGGAGCAGAGGGAGGGAAAGATAGGTGGAGACCATTTAAGGAGAAAAATGAAGTCTTTGATTTTGGACATGGTGAGTTTGAAATCCTAATAAGATATTTAAACAGAGACGTTGAGGGTAAATTAAAATCCGCAGGGAATTGTAATGCCCCTGAAGTTGAAGGTGGCGGTGAGTGTTCTTTACTCTTGAATCCCAGGAGTTCTTAGTCCTGCCCACTTTAAGATTCATAACAGAGAAAAGCAATTTATTTCTCACCTGGATGCTCATATTTCTAGCTCTCTCATGGCACTTGTGTTTTAATTCTATCATAATTATTTGTAGGCATATCTGATCTCCTCTTCCAGATGATAAACACCTTGAAAGTAGGGGCCATATTTAATTACCATATTTATTTTGTTTGTCCAGTAACAGTTCTAAACATAGTAAGGACATAGTTAGCCGGATGACATGTAAATGAATGATACAGTTGCCTTCTTTTTTTGTTTTGTTTTGTTTTCATTTTTTATTTCTTCCAATGACAAGCACTCACCAGTTTATTGCCTTGTTTATATGAAAGATTATGGACATGTATGACTCATAGTGTATAACATGGATACAAATGGATTGCTTTGATCCTGGCAACGAAAGTGGGCACCAAATATAAGGAAAAGGGAAAGGGGCTTCTTATCAAAGGGAAGCCAGTTCCCAAAGTCTGGCCAAGAGAGAAGATGACACCTATAGATGGACCATCTAGCACTGGGTGACAGTAATTTACAACAAATATGGAAAAAGAAACAGCCTTGACTATAATCTTTGGGAGGAAGAGCATCTAAAAAGAATTAGCTCTACTTTTCCTTTCTGGGAATAAAATACTTTATGTAGTATCTTCTTATAGATAGAAATATTCAAGAAGAAACCTTATTCTCAAGCAACTTCTTAAAAATACAAAATGGATTTTTTTAAAAAAACAAAGTTCATAAAAAGTGAAGTTTAAGAAAGTTAATTCATGTGTTATTTTAGATAGCATAAGAGTTGCTTTAGAGCAGATCATTTTACTGATTACTTCTGTTTAGCTTAATCACTGTCAGCAAATCTTGCCTAAAATGGGTGTTCTATTGTGAGGAGAATGAACCAATAGGCAAACAGATCCATCGGGGAAGTATTCAGTCCCCACACCATTTGTTTAACATTCTTTTTTTTTCCACTACTCATTTTGTTTGAAGTTTCTACCTAAAAGTAGAAGTGATCAGTCTAGAATTTCTGTTTTCAAGAGATTCATAACAGTAGTCACCAGTAAATTCTCTGGCAATTTTATCTTGCTAATTGTAATTATTCAGATAATTGAGGGAAAAAATGATGCCCCTTTGGGATTTTCAGAAAGCTTGTATTTTACTGGATCATTGCCCATCCTTTCCTTTTCATTGATGAAGTTCCATTTCATGCTTCAGGTAAACATTTTAACTTATGAATAATTCTAATTCAAGTAATTTCTATGTTTTTTGGGTTTTTTTTTTTTTTTTTTAGTCATCACTTTCCAACTTCCTCTTCATTTTTGAGAACAATTTGAGATGCACATTTCTAAACAGTGAATGTCAAAGCAGGAATGTACTCTAAGGGACATTCAATTCCTGTTAGTAAGTGCCTCTTTTCCCGTTACTGAATTCCTGTGGGTCATTATAGGATAAGATAATAATTCCTGTTGGGTGTTAGAAGAAACTCTTTTAGTTAGCAGACAAGATCCCTTTTGTACTGTTGCAGACACAACATCAGCATCGACATGAAAACCATTAGTGATGGCAGTTACATCTAGAAAGGCCACTGCATGGTTCCCAAATTTGGAACAACCATAGGAAAAAGTGTTTTAAACAAGGAAAAGAAAAGAAAAAAACAGTTTTCTAAACTTGAATACAAGCTTTATGTCTTGTAGAAATATCAGCAGAGATAATCATAACTAGTGTCTAAATAGAAGCAGCTACTGTACAAGCATTAGACCCCTGTTTTGTCTTTCCCTCTATCTTCTCCGGCTGTGTTTACTCCAGCCATCGCTATGGCAACCTGCCAGGCACATGTGTAGCCTGACAGCGCATTGCTTCATGTGAATGTATATCTTTTGCTTTCTTGTCTGTGTCACTCTGATACTGAGACAGTGTCCCTGGCAGAACCGCATACGGCACTGTTGGGCATCTGAGCTGTAAGAGCAGGAGCAGTAGCCCCTCTATGAGACAACTCCTGCCGAAAGAGGAAATGGAGCCAGTGAATAAATGCTTTCCTCTTCTGTTCCTGCTCTGTTTCACTGCTTTAGTCCTCTCTTCCTTTCCCTGACTTCACTTTCCTTTACAAACTGTCTGCACACAGAGAGTTTGCACACTCTGCTTCATCTTGGGCTCTGTTTTCCGGTGAAATCCAGGATTAATTATTTCTCTTGATGGGCTCATTTTAGTGTGAATGATAAGAATATATCGAGATGTAGACTTGTTACAGTTTCTCTGATACTCCAATCATTATTCACCACCTTTCTTCCTCTTCACTTAAAAAAAAAAAAGCAAGAAAAAGCTTTATCGATCTTTTGTTGAATGTGTTAAACAATATTCTAAGCAGGTCCTTTTCTAAGGCAATCATTTGCCTGTTTGTATAGATTCAGGAATGAATTATATTGTAAGGTTGGTAGCCAAAAATGTTGAAGTCATTGATTTTATTCTTGGTGCACTGCTCATCTAAAATATGAACTGCTTTTTAAATCTGTCTGTTCAGTCATATTCTGTCTTAAACACAAATTAGTTGTGTCAAAACCCTGACATAGTTGGATCTGGTCCAATTTAACCCATATGAGTGTCATCACAACATCTACTGACATCTACCATTTATTAAGCCAGACATTTTACACGGATTACTTCCATCACAACATTTTAAGGCCAACTTTATTATTCCCATTTTACTGATTAGGAAATGAGGCTTGAGGGACTATAAAGTTATACTAGAGCAATGTGGTTTAAATCAAACGAGAGGAAGTTCTTCAAAATCTTCCTTGTAGCTTGTTGCCTTCCAGTGTGGTGAAATTGCAATACGTTGAATTTTTCTAACGGAAAAGAGAAAGCATAGAGACTTTAACACTTGGGTAATTCAGAAGCCACTGCTGCCTCTCATAGCATCTTCCACACCTTAAAAACCACAAATTAAGTGCCATGAATGAGTTTCCACTTAGCGATAATGATCCTCTTGCTGTGCTGGATTCAATTAATTACTAAGGGGATGCATTGAAAAGAGGTGTAGGCATTTGCCTACCTACCGATTGTTAAGTTAGTTGGGAAAAAACAATGTGGTTGTCTGCAATATAAATGTCAGTGCAGCTAATAGGAGACTTGGAGAAGGAAAGAAGCTAAGGAAATAACTAACAGTGAATTAATCACTTAGTGTCACATTTATAACTCTTTTGGAGCCAGACTGTCTGGGTTCAAATTCCAGCTCTGCCACTTACTATCTGTGTGAACTTGGGCAAGTTGTACAACCTTCAGCTTTCCCAGCTGTGCAATGGGACCAGCGCAGTCCCTACCTCATGGGAATATTAGGGGGATCACGTGAAGGCATGCATACAAAGAAAACACCCACAATAGTGCCCTGCATGTGAGAACTCTGTAAGGTTTGCCGAGTTTAGGGACTCAGAGTTCTCTAGTTTATTATATCCCATTCCTTAGACAAACTGCCTTATTTCCAAATCGATTCTAATGCAAACTCAGCAAATATTTAAATAATTATGATGTTAATTCTCACAAAGTGAAAAACCAGCGCGTGAAAATTTTTACTGAAGAATTGATGTGAGATGCTAGAAAGATGATTGCCATGTTTTTAATCACCATACATGTAGGCACAATTTGATATGTGCAGATCGTATTCTCTAGAATGTCTTTCAGATTTGTAAGTTATTTAACTCACTGTATAAACTAACCACTCAAACTAATAAGTAAAAATATGTTTGTGTTTTTTTGTTTGTTTTAATTTTTTTGATGTTTATTTATTTCTGAGAGAGACAGAGCATGAGTGGGGGATGGGGAGAGAGAGAGAGAGAGGGAGACACAGAATCTGAAGCAGGCTCCCGGCTCTGAGCTGTCAGCACAGAGCCCTACATGGGAGTGGAACCCTCAAACAGTGAGATCATGACCTGAGCCGAAGATGGATGCTTCACCGACTGAGCTGCCCAGGTGCTCCAAAATGTGTTTGTTTTTAATGAAGATGCTAACTTTGTAGCCTGAGAATTGTCAGCCTCCTTACATATTCTCACCTTCCTTAAGGTATTGAGCACTGCTTAATCTGAGAGGTGGATATGTGAGGGGAAGACACCTTGATTTTAATGTGAGAACCAACTTTGAGTCTAGCTTCTTAGTATGCTGAAATTAACCAAGACATTAAATACTTCTTAGCCTCAGTTTCTTCATCTGAATATGAGAAAAATGATATTTGCTGACACAGTATTAGTGTTACATGAAAATCAGAAAACCTATTTGAAGTGCTCTGGAACTCATAGTTTACTATTTAAATATTGGTTATTAATATGCAAACTAACATTTAACTCACAGTATCAAAGAATAAGTAGGAAGGCATTTCATACATTTGGGAATTTGTCTTTACTGACTGGCACTCCACGATTGCTCTTTGAGCTACAATACTTTTATATGTTGGGGCGCTGGGTGCCTCAGTCGGTTAAGTTTTGAACTCTTGATGTCGGCTCAGGTTATGATCTCACTGTTCGTGGGTTGGAGCCCAGCCATCAGGCTCTGCGCTGACAGCACAGAGCCTGCTTGGGATTCTCTGTCTCCCATTCTCTTTGCCCCTCCCCTGCTCATACACATGTGCATACTTTCTCTCAAAATAAAGAAAGAAAGAAATACCTTTATATATTTTTCTACGGCTGCTACACATTCAAGTAGCCATGTGTTGAACTACTGTTTGAGTTATAAAACCACACACATGAAACACAGAACCATTTGTATCAGGCATTGAATTTATTTTTAGCTCGAATGGGGAAAGAAATTATTTTTTGTGGTATGAACTGTGAAATCGTCCTCCGAGAGCATTTGGCAAGCGTGAGGACATAAACGGCGAGCTCTGGGACGCTGTCTCTAGGGAAGAGAGGTCACTCCTGCATTCGTCAGCTCGTGGCCATGGTGACAACTCTCTCCAACAATGAAACATCTCTCAAGTATCTCTCCCTGTGGACCCAGTTTTTGAAAACGAGATCCTCCATTTTAAATACACAAAATTAACAGCAATTGCATTATTGGGATTAAGATAATGAAATGATGTGAATCCATAAGCTTTTCTTTTTCTTTTTTTTCTTTTTTTTTTTTTTATGAATCCATAAGCTTTTTGTTATTTTTCTTTTTATCTTTTTCTGACAGCCTCATTTGTTGGGAACCAGTTTTATATTAACCAAAGTTGACAACTCCATAGATTTGCAAAATAGAAGAAAGAAAAATGACAATCCTGCCAGCCATTTAAAATCCTTTTATTAGGGTCCATTGTAACCTAACTGAATGTAAATCTCTTGAGAACAAAGACAATATCGAATTGATCTTTTTTTCCCCCAGGACCTATCTTTGGACACATAGGTGATGATCACTAACTAGCTCTTGCTTCAATTTGGAAAACTGTATTTCTTCAAAAGTCAGCAGAGTTGAAAAAAGTCAGAGTTGAAAATATACAAAACATTCCTGGATTTGTTTTCAGTGACTTGAGGACAATATTTATTTTTATCCTTGGCCTGCGTAGTGGAGAAGTTGTGAGTGTCATTTTGGTCAGCTGAACTGATTTAGTTTGCTTTATGAAATTGACCTGCAGTCCTGTTGCTGTATAAATAGCAGAAAATGCCCACCTCTGGTTTATATTAACTGTTCAAATCGCATAGGAGTGGTATGATTATCAGAACGCAAGTGTTGAATCATTCCTGTGTCTCGCTCAGAAGAAAAAAAAAAAGTATCCTACAATTCATTGGGTAATTCTGAAACACTTAGATCTCACTAGTCCTCATTCTTGCTAAAATGTAAAATTGTGGAAGTTCAACTGTAGAGATGCATTGATTACAGACTTTACCTCTCCAACTCTGAGGCCTTCATTCCGTGTGTTGAGTTAATAACTTTATTCTAATCTTGTCCAGAAGCAAAGGCATTAAATAATTCAGTTATTCCCAGGTTTTAACATTTTCGTTGATCAGTAAATAATAAAATTCCCCTCGGGCAGTTGACAGGCAATTAACCGGTTTTTACTTTGTCAAATAAAGACACAAACTACCTACAATGTACATACCATTTACCAGTATGTTACATAAAATAAAGTCTGCTTTAGCTGTATGTATATATCCGGCAATAGAACAACTTTTTTTGCACTGAGTTCCGACTAATGTCACAAGCCGGCACTGTGCAAAGGTGAAGTGTACTGTCTGGTCTTGAAGCCAAGAGGCCTTCGGTGTTAGAGGGGCCACAAGCCTGCTGTGTGGCTGGGCCAAGCAAATGTTTTAGCCTCTCGAGTCTTTAATTTCCCAATCAACAATATGAGTACAGTCCTACGAAATCATATTCAAGTTTTCTTCCAGATCTATCATTGTGTGATCTGTAACAAGCAATTTCTGTGTATTTTGCCTCAAGTTATCTTGCTTCACTTTCATCCTGTTATTTCTAGATGTGTTCATTTTGGATCAAGATGTTCAATTCTGTTTCCTCATGTTGTTTCCTTTGGGAATTTTCAGACAGGGCTGTAGGAAAGTATCTGCTTCACAGGTAAAGGGTCATTTCTCTGCCATGAGAGACATTTCTCAGAGGACACACCCACGAAAGACAGTTTTCCCATTTGCCCTGTGGTATTATTTGTATATAATTTGGACACATGTGATGGTGGGAGGGATAGAAGAAGAGAGAGAGAAAGAGAGAAAGATAAATTCACTGACATCCAGAAAAAGATTGAGAGTAAAGATGAGGTTAAAAAGAGTCGGAGAAGGTGCTGGAGGCTGGGAGAAAGAGAGAAAGCCTCTCTGAGAGGGTTGGGATGGGGGAAATCTGAAGAATAAGAAGGGGAGGAAGAAAGATATGTAACAAAACCTCTGATAATTTGGGAGGAGCACTCCCCAATGGCCTTCCAGCCACTCTTCTGGACCTGATATGCAATAGGGTTCTTTCTTCTTATCATTATATCTACTGCTAGTCCTTCATTCTTCCATCCATTTCATTTGCAACATGCTACACATTTTACAAAGCACTTTATTGATCAATTATCTCATTTAATTCCTGCCGTTGCCTGGGTGATTGTGCAGGCTGGCGTTACTGGGTTCACTGTCAGAGGAGAAAAGCCCAAGGACACACACACTGTAATTCAGATCAGTAGGTTTTAACATTTATTACTCATAAGAATCACTTAAGTTACCTGTGAAAAATAGATTTTCCTAGGGCTCATCCCCAGTGCTTCCAGTAAAATCCAGACAACTCTGCTTCAGCAATTACTATGGATAATTTGTATACATTGGCACATGGACTTACGTTCTGAGAAATCCTGGACTAGATTTCAATTTCCTGAGCAATCATCTGAACTCTTTTTATTGCCCCTCAGACCCACAAGATTCCCAGAGGTGTTAACCTTTAAAAAAAAGGTGCTAGGGTCTGGTGCTTTCAGAGGGAGACTTAGTATGAATTCAGAGCGATTTTTAGTTTTTTTGTTTTTTGGGATTTGTTTTTCATTTTGTCTGTGTGTTTTGTGTTTTTGTGTTTTTTTTTTTTTCTTGTACTAGTTTAGTATAATAGAAATTAGATTTGGCCAAGGCAAACTAGATTTGAACCACTGAAATCTCCATAGGTGCATAGGTTTAAATTCCAAGTTTTTTTATCCATTCATTGTAAGGAGATTCCCCACTCATTATGAGTTCCTATTGATTGCTTTCCATTCTACTATTAATCTCCTTCCTGTTTTCATCAACACTGCAAGACCCTGGGTCTCTGTCCTGTCGCTGCTCGAGAGGAACCCCCTTGAATAATAGTTTGGTTAGAGACACAGCTACGGCCTTCTCGTCAAAGTTTCAGGTGGTGTCTGAATGTGTTCAATAATCCAAACACAAATATTTCTGGTTCCTGGAGAGGTGCTGGAGCCAGAGGAGTCTGAGAAGGTATGGCGAGTTCAAGGGCCAATGTTAACAGATACCTTGTAAGCTTACAAAGAGATTGAGAAGCTGTGATGTTATGAATCTACAATAGCCATGCAGGGAAACTGGTAGTATTAGAAAATTACAAGGTGAAATTTGTCAACTGGCTTATTACCTGCCATGACTTAACACACTGGGATATGTGACAGGAGGAATTTAATACGGTCTCTTCCTGGGCTCACAAACTGGCATCCACTGACGTAACCTGCACATGTGTATCGTTTGGCCCCAAAGTGTTCTATGACTACAGGAAAATATTTAAAAATAAGAAAACTTCACAAAACAGCAACAAAGAAGGACATTGATGATCTTATTTTCAGGTTTTCTGGCAACTCTGGGCCTCATATTCCTCGTGGCAGCATTCATTTAAATCTAAGTAATGGGGCGCCTGGGTGGCTCAGCTGGATAAGTGCCTGACATCAGCTCAGGTTATGATCTCGCAGTTTGTGGATTCGCGCCCTGCATTGGGCTGTCTGCTGTCAGCACAGAACCTGCTTTGGATCTTCTGTCCCTCTCTCTCTCTCTCTCTGTCCCTCCCCTTTCTGCATGATCTCTCTCTCAAAAATAAATAGCCATTTAAAAGAAAACCCTCAGTAATACATGCTCCTTTGAATCATGGAATGTTCTCTTTCTTACAAACATATGGGTACTTGTACCCTTCCTGGGTCTCTCATTCACTTCTCTGTCCAACCTCTGTGGGTATTGGGGTTAATTCCTTCACCTATTTCACAGAATTTGTAGGATTTCAAATTAGCATTAAGTGGATAATTTGCAAACTTATTCCATGTTTGTGGTGGTTCAGTGGATTTGGAAAGAACAGGGTTCTGGGGCAATTTCCTGTAATTGACTAGGCTTGCTAACTCCATCTCAGAATTTTAAAGACATATTCCAGTCACCATTTTTTTCATTTTTCATAAATGAGAATGTTTTTATTGAAGTATAGTTATACATAATTAACTTAGTGCTGATGAATACTCTTTTTTTCATAGACTTAAGAAAGCATGAAACTTAGAAAATGATTTAAAGAATTTAGAAGCTACAAATCATAAAATGTGATTAAAATTCTACACTATTTTTGTTTCCCACCGTCTCTTAACAATTTATTTGGTGAACATAAACTTCCACCCGTGAAGAAAATATTGAAAGCCCATGGCTTTTTTGCTCACTCTTAAAAAGTGAACAATTTTATGGACAACTAAATTTGCAGAGTGCATCAATTCAAAATTAGAATATACAATCCAAAACAATGATTGAAAATTCTCTCCTATAGAACATGTTCATGTGGGATGGAATTCTACAAACTGGTCTCTTTATAGTTTCTCTGTTTTTCTGGTTCCCTGTCCTCTCTCCAGCCCCTTTCTGACCACTCCATGTTGGGAACAGAGTGAGCAAGGAGTAAGAAAGGTGAATGAAAGGTATTACTTGATCTAGCACCGTAAGTTGTGCCCGGAGCTTCATAGATAGTTAAAGACAACTGCTGAATGGTGCATTTTCAAAGGTGTGCTTTTGGGCCTCTTGCCCCTTGCAGCTCTTTGGTTCATAAGAATGGATCCTTATTCTGGGAGTTCGCTTCTTAGTCCTTCTGAACAAAAAACTGGTAATCCTGTGTTAACCCAGAGCTTCACGATGTTAACGTGCCCAACTCTTTACATATACCTGAGGAACAGGACTCAAAGTAGCTCTAAATTCACTCTCTCACTCTCTCCCTGCGTTTGGTCCACAAGAAACAGTCATATATCTCTTTCTCTAATAAGCTCTGCTGGGGCAGTCATTCTCAATGTAGTAATAACTCTCCTGTTCCTACACTACAGCAGCTAGGCAGCAGTCTTTCATTGTACTGATTTTCCAAGTATGAGTCACTGGCCGCTATGACTTTCAACTGTAAGAACCACATATTAGGGCAGGTTTGCATTGCAGACCAGACAAGCCTTGCTCCTTGGAGGTAAAGTAAATGAGAATGGGATTCGAAAGAAGTATTTTGCAAAGACAACCTCCTGTCAAATAACATCTATGTGCCTCTCTCCACACTTTTATTCCTTTTATGTTACAGAGTGGATAAAGGGATTCCAGTGTCAACAGGCTTTAGGTATTTTATTTGAAAATCTGATTATGAGTGTCTCACAACTTTGTGATTTCACATGCATTAGTACCTGAATAAAACTTTGATGTTCACACATTGGGCCAGATACCGTATGCCAATCTTTCCTTTGAAGCAATTAAAGCCTTGAATGTGTATTTTCTCAAAGTTTGATGTAATTATGCTATAAATCAGTATTATAATTAGAACAATAAAATTATCTGTATGTTTAGAAGTTAAGGCATTCCCTTATAAGTGACCTACGGATCATAGAAAAAACGATGATAGAAATTAGAGAAAATGTGTTGAATATGAAGAGGAAATAAAATATTTTATAACAAAATGTGTAAGATGGAGCTAAACCACTGATTAGAGGAAACTCTGTAGTCTTAATTGTACACATAAGAAAGGAAAAAATAAAAGAGCAAAATAAACCCAAATAAAGTAGATGGGAGAAATAAGAAAAGTAAGAGCCAAAATTAATGAAATAGAAAAGAAATACATAATGCAAAGAATTTCCGTATATAATAAGATTGCTAAATTTCTACCAAAATTAATCAAGAAAAAGGAGAGAAGAAACAAACAAAAATGAAAAAGCAAACATCACTCTAGATGCCACTAAAAATGTAAGTCTATATTATAAAAAGCTTTATAATTCAATAATTTTGGAAATTTATATAAAATGAATACATTTCTAAAAAATATGGCCCCTCAAAACTAACTCAAGAAGAAATACAAAATTGTGGTAGATCTTTACTCATTAAAGAATTGAATCAGCAATTAATAACCTTCCCACAAAGAAAAATCTCACAATTAGTGTCACCAAAATGTTATATTAAACATTCAAATAACAAATAAATTTTGTTTTGCATAAACTCTTCCAGGGACTAAAGATAGAAGTTTTACTCCCCAACTTATTTTATGAGGCTAGCAGATGGCTAAAATCAAAACTTGACGAGAATATTATGAGAGGAATACTGTTGGTCAATCTCATTATGAAAAATAGATTTGAAAATCCAGCAAAACATAAAAAGTTACTTAAATTTGCCCAAGTTGGGGTTATATTAGCAATGTGAAGTTGGTTTAAAACTAGGAAACCAATCAGCATACCTGACTGACTCTGACAGTAGAGCACACAGCTCTTGATCTGGGGACTGTGAGTTCCAGCCCCATGTTGGGCTTAGAAATTGCCCTAAAAAAAAAAATAATAATAAATAAATAAAATAATAATAATAAAAAAAACTAACTAAGAAATCAACTTAATTCACTAGATTGACAGAATAAGGAGTACAACATATGATCATTAGAACAGATGCCAAAAAAAAACCTCTTTTAACAATTCAATATTATTGAATTAATAAAAAAAAATTGGAAACAAGATATTTTAATCTGATAGAATAACTTCAAAAACTGTGACAATCGTTGTGTAGAGTGGGGAAATATTAGCTTTCCCTCTGAGAATGAGAACAAAACAATCTTGTCCAGTAATGTTATTTTTATAAAACATTGTACCAAATATGCTACCTAGTACTATAAGACAAGAAAAA
Source organism: Panthera pardus (assembly GCF_024362965.1). Classification (NCBI taxonomy): domain Eukaryota; kingdom Metazoa; phylum Chordata; class Mammalia; order Carnivora; family Felidae; genus Panthera; species Panthera pardus. The sequence continues at coordinate 121,211,006 of NW_026526688.1, forward strand.
TAAATATTACCATAAATGGAAAGGAAAAAGTAAAAATTTATTACTTGGGCAGGATACGATATGATTGTATAAGTAGAAAATCTATAAGAATTTATTGATAAATTATTAGAATTGAAGAATTAACTGAGGTTTCTGGATATAGAATTTATATAAATTAATTACATTTCTATCTATGCAATAGCCATTTGAACATTTAACAAAATACAGTTTACAAAAACATCAAAGAAAAAAAGAAACAACACCAAGTACCTATAAATAATTCTAATAAAAGAGATGTACGATTCTTAAGAGAATACTAAAACTTACTGAATGAAATTAAAGAAAACCTTAAAAATTAGAAAAATATACCATGTTCATTGATTGGGCAACCCCGTATTTAAATTATGTTAATTTTCTCCAAATAGATCTGTAGACTCAAGATAACTCCAATTAAAACCCTAATAAATTTTATTGTGGAATGTAGGAATCTGATTTTAAACTTATATGGAAGTACATTAAAGTCAAGAAAATCTTAGTAATTCTTAAGAAAAACAAAAAAGGAGAACTTGTTTTACCAGTTATCAAGTGCCATAATAAAGATATAATAATTAAAACTGTCAAATTGGAGCACAGGTGGTGTATCAAGCCGTAGTGGCATTAATGCTATAAAGATCAATGGATAGAATAAGGAGCCCTTAACCAGACCTACAGATATATGGATCTTAGATAGAAAACAAAGATGGTAAAACAGAGCAGTGGGAAAGGATTGGCTTTTTTCATAAATGCTGCTGGGACAATCCAGTAGCCACTGGGGAAAAATTAAAATCGATTCCCACGTAACACTATATACAAAAACCAATTCCAGATGAATTATATACTGATGCAAATGTGGAATTTAAAACTTTAAGAAGAAAATTCAGGAGAATATCTCTGAAACTTTATTTTAGGAAAATACACAAAAAACACTAACCATAAATTAAAAGGCATATATTCTGTTGCATTAGAATTATTCAGTTTCTCAAAAGAAATAACAGCGAAAACGAAAAGACAGCCACAAAATGGAACAAGGTATTTGACATGGATATAACTAACCACAACAACAACAACAACAACAACAAACTCATCTAGAATATATAGAAATAATTATAGATCAGTAAGGAAAATTAAAACAACCCAATCCCAGAACAAAACAAAACAAAATAATTGGCAGTCTTAAATAGGTACTTCACTTTTTCAAAAAAAAAGAAAAGCAAAAGAAATATAAGCATGCTCATAGTTGCACATTTTTTTGTAATAGACAAAAATTAGTGACAGCTCAAATGTCTATGAATTACCAAATTAATAAGTAAATTATTGTTTATTCATTCAATGAACTGTATGAACCAACAATAATAAACATACTATAGCTATAATCAATAAAAAAAAAATCTTAAAATACGAAATTGAACAAAACACAAAACATACCTACAATGTATTGCAATTTACATGAAGATAAGAATGGTCAAATTCAAATTCTATCATATTCAGATGTATACATAGACAGTAAACCCAAAAAGAAAGGCTAGAAATTAAGTCAGATTTGCTACAAGATTTGCTCTACAGCAGTGGGAGAGGGATATAATTCATAGAATATTCCCAAGAAGCTTCTGCACTGCTGGGAATATTCTCTCTCTTAATCTGGGTCATAATTACACTAGGTTCTGGTTAATGTCTATTCACGATATGTATATTTGTATTTTTGCACTTTTCTGTCTATATTACCCTTTTATAATGATTACAAAAGATACAGAGCCTGAACTTAAGAAACTTAAAATTAAAGATAGGATCTACCTACAAGGGAAATAAGCTGTTTTATGGGGTAGATGAAAAGACTCCTCAAGTCTTAAGAGTGATTACTATGTAACAGAGGCTGAATCAATTTAATCAGAAAATATCAAGAAATAACAAGAAATTTGGTATATAAATCTCTATTGTCATTATTCATGCACTATTTGTGGATTCTCCATTTCTCCCTCCACCCCTGCATCCCTAGGACAAATCTCCTAGGAATAGGGAAGACCATATAGCTTTAAGCTTTAATTTAGATGTTACCAATTTTCTCTCAATCTCATTCTGTTTTTCTCATGGATTTTAGGTTGTCATTCAGTCTTATTTATTTAGAGTCAGAAGCTTTCCATGTAAGACTTGCTTCTGGTTTGTTCCCTTGTATTGAGCTAGCTTTCTGTAGGATGTCACTACCTGGAATTACTTTAGCAGTCAGAGGCATTCATCCTCTTTAATTTGATATGCACTAGTCGATTCGTGCACTCTTGTTCCACGGGACTAAATGCTCGCGTGAGGACTCATGGCCAGCAACGCACCTCCGGATCTTTGGTCTTCACCAGATCCTCTTTGAGGCTGGAACCTGTCTTGTGAAGTCCAAATCGAAGCTGGGTCGCCATGTTTCGTGGTGTTCAAGACAGGCTGTCATGAGTTGGAACAAGGTTTAATCTTCCTGAGGACTTTAATTTCATTTAGATTTGACTTTCTCCAATTTTCATCTGAGTCATGGAAAGAGAAGTACTATTTAAAAACATTTGTAGCCATTCTAAGAATTGATACAACATTTATTAAAAGTAGTTATGAGCAAAGCCACATGCTTTGTTTACCACTGAATCATTTCAATATGGAAGCACATCTGACTTTATGATTTAATAACAATAATGCCATATTTATGCATTAATTAGGAGTTTGCAAAGTACTTTTATATACATTATCTCTACAAAATCCTCAAAGGCAGGTAAACTGGTATATGTTAACTACTTTCAATTTATGAATAAAATTTTAAATACTTAAGGGAAATTAACCAAATATATAAATGGGATTAAATGTTAAAGGATCTCTAAAGGAATTGTTAAATTTGCCTATTAATAAATAGAATAATAGCATTTGTAAATTGAGTTTAAAAGCTTAAGAGAGAAAAAGATTTTTAATTCTGTGAATTAAAAAGAAAGTTAAATATATACTTCCAAAACTGAATTAACTTGTATAAGACATTTTCTGCACACAAAAGACATACTTGGGGGCATCAAAAAAAAGCTTACATTTAGAAACTTGAAAATATACTTACAGAACTAATATATTAAATATTAGTATCATGAGTGCATAAGTAAATTCTTCGTATTGGTAAGGGAAATAAATCATTAACTGTATGCCATCACTTATTTTTGCCCTGGCACATAGTAGGCATTCAGTTATTGTCTGTTAAATTAATGAAAAGTACTCATTAAGTGTTTAATTGTGTGGTTTAAGAACAGTATATATAGGGGCCCCTGGGTGGCTCGATCGTTTGAGTGTCCAACATTTGATTTCCACTCAGGTCATGATCCCAGGGTCATGGGACCCAGCCTCAAAGTGGGCTCTGTGTTGAGGTTGGAGCCTCCTCATGACTCTCTCTCTCTCTCTCTCTCTCTCTCTCTCTCTCCCTTTGCCTGTCTACCCTGCTGTGCTTTCTCTCTCTAAATTATTTTTAAAATTATATATACAAATTCTAAGGAAAGGAAAGTTATTGTAGACAGAACTAATAAACAAGGCTTTAGGCAGATGGTACAACTTTAGCTGAACTTTAAAGAAAAAAAATTATCCATGTTCTCTGATATTTTTATTTAATTTTTTAAAAAGGAGAAAAAACATGAGCAAAACTACGACGTTGGAAGTAAAAAATGTCAAGTTTAAGAGATAGCAAAGAAACCAGCTTATCTGTTGGGAAGCAATGGGGAAGTTGAGTGAACAGGTTCAGGCTATAAATAAAACTTTGAATTTTTTTTTTCCTAAAAGACAGCAATTTATTTTTTTAATCTAATATTCTCTGTGTTTGAAAGTAATCCAACAAATTGTATTGTGGTAGCCAATATCCAAGATGGCCTCCAATAATCCCTGCTTCTTGGTATTCAAGCATGTAGGTAGAACATTCTTACACTTAATTAAGGCTGACTTGTGTGACTCATAGAATACAGTGAAAGAGATATTGTGTGATTTCTAAGGCCTAGGCAGTAAAAGACATTATGGCTTCTACCTCAGTCTCTCGGATTGCTTTCTCTGGGGGGGAGCCAGCCACCGCGTTGTAAGAACAATCCGGCAACCTTGTGGACAAACCCAGTGGAGTAAAATTGACAGCCAGCACCAACTTACCAGCAATGTGAGTGAATCACCTCATAAATGGATCTTCCAGATCCATCACACACTTGGAGATTGGTGCCCCACCTGCAATCTCTATAGACTGCCATCTTGTAAGAGACCCAAAGCCAGAATTGGTCAAAGCTGCTCTGAAGTTATTTCCCCACAAAAATTGTGGGAGATAGTAAACAATTGCTTTAAGACATGAGTGTAGAGACAATTTGTTGCACAGCAGTGTATGGCTGATATAAGTGCTATTATCCAGACGTGTAATACTTTCAAATTTTTGATACAATTTTTTTAAATGTTTATTTATTATTGAGAGACAGAGAGACACAGAGAATGAGCAGGGGAGGGGTAGAAAGAGGGGGAGACATAGAATCTGAAGTAGGCTCCAGGCTCTGAGCTGTCAGCACAGAGCCTGATGCGGGGCTCAAATTCACAAACTGCAAGATCATGACCTGAGCCGAAGTCGGTCACTTAACCAACTGAGCCACCCAGGCGCCCCAAGTTTTTGATACAATTTTTGATTGATATTCAGATCAGAAAGAACACCTTGCATCAAGGGAATTGTCCTGGGTTTCAAGGTAAATTATTTTCTCTCTAGCGATATCCACAGTGTTTAATTAATACTGGATGAATTTATTTAATTGATCTCTTATTTACTTGTTCCATAAGCCAAAAACATCTTTAGGATTATATGTCTTGCCTATTAAATTCTTAAAGTTCGGAGCTTTAATTTGACATTGAAGAATTGGTGCAGATAGAACTAAAATAATGCTTCATCACCTTTTTTTGTAATACTGTCATAATAATAATAGCAATAAATTTTATAAGCAGCACAGATTAACATAATTTTTAAATTATACACTGTATTAATGGAAGTTATAATGTTTTCATTGCAAATATATTTTACTAATAAATTTGGGTTAGTTATCATTTGCATTTCTTGATGTGCTTACATGAGAATTACTGTTAACGAACCATATTTGCCCATTTATATCTCTGAATATTGGTAAAATAATCAGTAATTTTTTTCATCTAGTAAAACATCAGAAATGTTAAGGTGAAATTCTTTTCGCTTCCATTCGTATATTGGGAAATTAAGATACAGACACAAATAATATTAGTTTCAGACATTGTTTTCTCAGATTAAACAGTAAATCATTCCAACTCCTTTTTCTTCTACTGGAATCCAATTTCCATCTCTATTCACATCAATTTCTCTTCTTTGACAAATTTTTCTCCTACTTGTCTAAAATGCAAAGATCAAAATTGAATTCATGTCGCAATAAGAATCTAACCATTACTGAACAAAAGAGCAATGGTTACTTCATAGTTGTATAACATGATCTCATTACTACAGTTCCATTTGCAAGTATGAATTTAAGATAAAGTATTATATTAATTATTCATTTTCTTTGGTTTTACATCTTTTCCTGTTGTACTTATTTTTATACTATTCTACTAAATTTGTATACTCTGCTTTTACTCTTTGGTTGTTCACTTTATTCCAACTGAACTTTATCTTCTAAATAAACAATAATTTATCTAAATATTTTTATCTTGTTAACATCCTTATTCTTACCCAAAGTGTTTAAAAAAAAAAAAAGCAGTTCAATTTATTATCCTTTAAAAACTTGACTTGGATGTTTTTTTAAGTGTAAAAGTCAGATTCATTTGAAGTACTGTGCTAAATGTTTTCATAAATTGGTTCTACTGTTGACTGCTTTATACTTTGTCTACTTCGTTGATGATAATGTCAGATGAGACAAAAATTAAAAGCTTTACTCAGGCCAGACTTGATTGTTACAGGCCTATATGTGGACCAATGGTATTTAAGACATTAAAGATTATTCATCACCCACTCAGCCTTTACTTTGTACCTATATTATCAGTCCCTAAAACAATGCTGAGCTTTAAGCCCATTTGACTTTGGTTCTTAAAAGAGGATGATAACATGGGTGCCTGAGTGGCTCAGTCAGATAAGCATCTGACTTCAGCTCAGGTCATGATCTTGTGATTCGAGAGTTTGAGCCCCGTGTGGTGCTCTGTGTGACAGCTCAGAGCCTGGAGCCTGCTTCAGATTTTGTGCCTCCTCTCTCTGCCCCTCCCCTGCTCATGCTCTCTCTCTCTCTCAAAAATAAAATTAAAAAAAAAAGAAGAAGAAGATGATAAAAATGTACGCGAGTATGAGAAGAAAATGGAAGGAAAGAAAACAGTCAGATCTGACTTTCTGCTATATGGAAAAGCTATAATTTGGTGCATTACAAGGTACTTTATGACTAATTGGGTGGCCTTAAGAAGCTAGAGCAATATTCCTAGGGCATGTAATGAGTACAACTGGTGGTACTTGAGATAATTTGGGGGATGAATGTCATGGAATTCAATAACCTTGACTCAAATCTCTATTATGCTTTTGGTTATCTCAGCATATTTTTGGTGTCCTTATGTCTTTGTTATGGCGTAACACTCACTAATTTCACTTTTCAACATGGAGCACACAGGATCAAGCATGGAACAACCATAGTTAATAGTATCTATATGGAACATTACTTTTTTCATGTTTTTATTTTCATGGTTACTTTAATGACCAGAGAGATCTTACTCTTCGTTTGTGGTACTAATATAATATTTCTTTTTAAAAACTGGATTAAATTTTTAAAAGTGGGGGTGCCTGAGTAGCTCAGTCGGTTAACCATCCAACTCGATTTCAGCTCAAGTCATGATCTCAAGGTTCCTTGGACTCAAGCCCCACATTGGGCTCTGCTCCAACAGCATGGAGTCTGCTTGGGATTCTCTCTCCCTCTCTCTCTCTGCCCCTCCCTGCTCATGACTTGACTTTTAGGAAAAAGAGTAAGGACCTAAGAGCAGGCAGAGTAAAGGATATAGAGACTCAACAAAAGTGGTACAGGAGTGTATACAATTTTGGACACACTTTCCTGGAGATTAAACCTCAGGAGGCTGCTCTAGTCAACTTTGGCATTTACTTTGCCGGCTCATTTTTCCTTGCTAGTAGGCTGTTAAAATGAACAAGAGTTCTGAGGACACTTTGATAGTTGGTAAGTAACTCTTCTGAACTTAGCAAATACATTCTACCTCAACCTTTGTCCAGGGAGAATATGAAGAATCATGCTTCTAAATGTTACAGAAGTCTCACTAGAGATAAGAAAGATGCCAAGAACACAGAAAGTGCCCTACAAATTATTCCCAGATTTTAAAGTGACCCTCTATCAGAAAAAGTATCATAAGTCCAAATTGATCCAGTCTTCAATGCTACTGAGGTCACAAAAGAGCAGAGATATGCTTACAAATAGTAATGAAGTGTAAGGAATAAGGATTTACCATTACACAGGGAAAGTTTATTTCAATATGAGGCTTCAACAGTGAGTCATATGTTCAATATAAATTCAACCTGTTTTTACTTTCTGTTTTTAGCCAGTAGCAATTCTATTTAAAATGATAGAAGAACTGCAATATTTTGAAAAGTCTGGCTATTCAGGAAAATTTACTGATGTTTATCTTTTAATTAACATTTAATAAGGGCCTGTTGTCAAGTACTGTACTAGTAGTTGAAGATACACAGATAAATGTTAAAGCTACTTACTAGAATTGCTTGAAAATTCATTATTCTGGTACATTTTGCCTAAGGATTTTAAACTAATAGCAATGTTTATACAGAGCATCATACTTCTTCAATATCTATTTCAATAGAAGACACTAATTATATAATGGTAACAATGTGATATTACATCTATTTTGTTTTCTCTTGTTAACATCTCTGTTACTTTGTCAGGAAAGTAGATTTAATTGTTCTGGCATGAATTTGTCACCCAAACCAGAAAAAAAAAAAATCAGTTTGCAGATTAATGTCAACTGTGATGTAATGGTGGCCTTCACACTTAGGAAATACTTTATTGCTCAACAATGGTGATATCTCTGATTTAAGTAATTACTGATGCTGCATTGAAATTCTTGTTCTGTAGAGTCTATTTGTTCTGATAATCTCTCCCTCCATATTTGCAAAGCAAACAGTTTATAACCCACTCTGTCTGGAACAATTTTCTACAGAACAAATTTATGGTCTATCCTCTGCTCAGTAAATGCATTGTCATCATTGTGACTTAGCAAATCTGATTCTTAGACTAGTAAGCAGCATTCAATAAAATAAAAAAATCATTATATATACCTCAGATGTCACACGGATGTCTCCAGCCTTTAATATAAAACCATGTTCAGATTCAACTTACTCTCTGTTCTGGGTAAAAGCCCAATTCCCCCAGGGGTGCCTGGGTGGCTGAGTGGGTTGAGCGTTGGTCATGATCTCACAGTTTATGGGATCTCACAGATTACTGGGCTCTGTGCTAACAGCTGAGAGCCTGGAGCTTGCTTTGGATTCTGGGTCTCCCTCTCTGCCCTTTCCCCCCGCTTCAAATAAATAAACATTAAAAAATATATAAAAAATTTTGGGGCACCTGGGTGGCTCAGTTGGTTAAGCGTCCGACTTTGGCTCAGGTCATGATCTCACCGTTCGTGGGTTCGAGCCCCACATGGGGCTCTGTGCTGACAGCTCAGAGCCTGGAGCCTCCTTCTTATCCTGTGTCTCCCTCTCTCTCTCTGCCCCTCCCCCACTCACACTCTGTCTCTCTCTCTCTCTTAAAAAAATAAACATTAAAAATTTATAAATATTATATACATATAAATATTTTATATATATAAAAATATATATGTGTATATATATATATATATATATACACATATATATATATAAGTTTTTTAAAGCCCAATGCTGGATGTTTCTGCAAATCCTTTGTCGTAGAGGGAGGATTAAGTCCTCATTCTCACCTTTCTTTCCTACTTCCTGTATCCATCAGATCATGTACTCCTTTTGGTTTCTTGTGACATTTTCTTTAACTTCACTTTGGCCACAACCAAAGCACAGCTCCCCTTTCCTTCATGCATTCCCTTGAAAGATCCACTTAACTAAAATCTTGGTGGGTATTTGTACACTCTGTGTGTAGCAGCCGATGTTACTGAAAAGGGAAGTTTTACATAAGAGCGATGCAGCGAGTGCTTTATTATTTATTTATTTATTTATTTATTTATTTATTTATTAATTTTGAGACAGAGAGAGCATGAGTGGCTTAGAGGGGCAGAAGGAGAGACACAGGGAGAGAATCTTAAGCAAGCTCCATTCAGTTTAGCATGAAACCTGATGCTGGGCTGGATTTCATGACCATGAGATTATAACCTGAGCCAAAGTCATGAATCCAACACTTAATTGACTGAGCCACCCAGGTACCTAAAGAGTGAGTTTTAGATGTCCTTGGTCTGAAAAGTCCTTTGGATGCTTTACCTTCTTTCTTGGCCTTTTCTCTCTCCTCTTTCCCCACATCTTTCATTCTTATGGGTAAAACATTGAGTCCATTTTTTTTTTTTTTTTTTGGACAAAGCAGTTCAGCTCTCTCTAGACCTTTCTCTTACATCTCATATAGTTCTGAACATCCTTTTTATTTTCCAAAATTACTTCTCATGAGGCTATAACTGACAATGTGTTTTTAGATAAGAACAAATTTGCCATCCTACTTTTTGTCTTGACATTTGGGAAGGGTTCTTGGAGTGGTTCATTCTTCTGGTTAAAATTGGACAATATCATGCAGTGGGGCACCACTTTTAAATAATGAAGCAAATTTGAGTTGATTGAGAGGTGAAAGTATATAATTTACTTCTTGTTCTCCTTTACTTTATATATGGATCTTTTTTCTCCTGCTGCGAGCAGAGCAGACACTTCCCAACCAGGCTTTGAGAGCATATTCTGGAAACGTGTCTGTTGCCTACTATTAAATACAAAAATCTGTTGCAATGTTCAGTGTAGGCTCCTTCTTTTTCCAAAGGCTGCATCTGGCCCACAACATGCAGAGTTATTTTTAAATGTGTTAGATTTAATTAACGCACCACAAATGACTCCTTTGATGATGTCCTAATGGAATGTTCGAAATCTTTTTAATTTGGAAAATATACCCTATAAAAGCTAGAGTCTGAAATCGGAAAGTAGACACTATGCCTACTTTCCTGTTCTTGTGTAAACACATAATGAGTCACTTCTGGATGTGTGGTTCAGGCAGTTTGTCCATCTCAAAAGTGGAGGACCTCTGGGGAAAGAGAATCAGAGGAAGAGAAAACGTGCTATTGTTCTAACACCCAGAACTGGCATATACTAGAAACAAAGGGGCTCTAAATCGGCGCCTCTGTCAGTCTTTGCTTGTTTGTTTCTAATTAAAAAGTATGAGTCACAGGTGTTTGAAGAGTGGCCCTAATTTTGCGTTGCAATGGATCAGACAAGATTTCAAATTCTGGTGGTTTTGTGATGCTATACGATGACTTCAGCCAAATTAACTAAATTATACTGTTATTGATGTACTTAGATCCACAAGTCAGTGGTCCTCAAACTTTTTTGAAGAGAAATACCTCATTTACGTGGTAAGATTGCGAACTCCCCTTCCAGTGGGATAATATTTGCACCCGCTAATTGAGGAAACAGAATGCTACTAAATATTAAGCAATTCTTTAAAAGTGGTATTAATCACAATAGAACGTATATCTCTTTTAAAATATTAGCATATATGCGTGGATCATTTTTTTCACAATAGAACCTACATCTATTTTAAAATATTAGCGTATATGCGTGGATCATTTTTTTCAATACACACACACAATATTTAGTGTGAATACAGATTTTTTAAATTTGTATTTTATTTTAATTCCAGTGTAGTTAACATACAATGTTATGTTAGTTTCAGGTGTACAATATAGTGATTCGATACCTCCGTATGTCACCTGGTGCTCACGTGTGAATACAGACCGTGACCCTCGTAGAAACTCCCCAGGTTCCATTGGTGCAGTGTCTACAGCACACTGGCAACCATGGGCCTAAGGACTACAACCGGAAAAACTTCTTTTTTCTACTATATGCACCCAACTCCCAAGTTTTCTTTTCTCTGTCCTTTTCTATCCTTTTTTTCAATCTTTCTGTTCTGCTACCCTAATCTGTTCCTTGAAATAAATGATATAAGGAAATTAGAAAAAGAGAATAATGAAAAAATAATTTAAGAAATCCGGCAAAGTAGTTGTCAACGTTAGGGCATAACTGGGAGAATTAGGTTATGATCTCAGGAGGAGTTTAAGTTCTTTCAGAAAGACTTTCCTAGCTCGAACCTACTGACTGTATTAGACATGGCCCCGTAAGTAGTTACTCCAGTATTTAGAGGCGGTATAAGTCAGAAACGTAAATTGATCTGACCTAATGATAGAACTCTAAAATGTACCTCATTTCACTGACTTTTTAGTCGGGATAAATTCATGTGTAATCTAGCTGTTGACTGCATCTCTTACCTTTTTATATATATCATTGTTTGATCTGTACAGAAGCCGTATAGGGTAGGTTTCTAAAATATTGACAACTGAAGCTAAAGAGGTTAAGCAATTTTCAGAAAGTTGCACAGCGGGTCGATGGTGGGGCCTGGATTGGGTAACATGGCCCCAGACCCCTATTCCTAGCACTACCCTGCCCCTTGCTTTATAAACTTGTTAAGAGATGATTTTCCTTTATTTAGTGCCTTTCTTGCATTTACAGAAGATACTGAATATATACGTTAGAAAAGAATTTGATGCAAATAAAATTAAGGGGACAAAATAGTTTTTTGATGTGACAAAGGTAATGAGTGATTTTGTTATCAAAGTGAGACCAAACAATAAGGTATTTACCTTAACACCATTGCTTTACCCCAAAACAAGAAAAGAAACAGTCCTTTTTACAACATTGTCCTAAATCTAAGACAAGTAACAAAGGGAAGAAGACACTTAAAAAGTCGTACCTTCAAACACCCTTCATAAATTTTCCGAGTCATTTGATATTACAATAGAAGTTGACTTTCTTACTTTTTTAATTTTTTGGTAAAATTGTTTCACATGAATGTTCTACTCATGGACAAGAGAAGATAAAACTTTGAGCTAAGAGATTTTGTTTTAATTTGATTTATTTAATAATCTCTGATAGATGAGTGATTGGTCAGCCACAAACTGATGAAGTACTACCAATGATCACTGTTTTTTTTTTACTTTTAATATTTTACATACCTTAATTAGCTACATTTATTTTTATAACAATTAGCAATAATATAAGAGGAAAATATCGTACATTAAAGTCATTAAACTACTCAAGTATTGGCATAGCAATACTGCAATCACAAAGATGATCTTGTAGTTCTAAAACTCTAGCCAATGTGGAGAGAAAAAACACAAAAGAGGGATTAGAACATTTGGGTTTAAACAAGCTCTAAGACCTTCTAACTCTGCATCCTGACAAGTCACAGTCAGTCACCAGGACCTCCATTTCTTCATCTGTATAATGTAGATAACATTTGTGTCTGTTCAGCTGTTTCACAAAATTGTTGTTAAAATCAATAAATGTAATAGAAAGTAATTATTGTTAGATGAGTTTGTGTCCTTGGAATATCTATCCCTTAAAGTTTTTTTGTCCCTTCAAATAACTCTTTTCAGGGCAAGAAAAGATTATCTTTGACTTTTCAGAAAGTAGAAATAACTCTTTCATTCTTTTATTTGATGCCTTTACAACTAAAAGTATAGTCTCTCAGCTGATAATAAATTAAAAAACATTTTAAAATAGCTAGAGAGTGTTTCTTTACATTTAGAAAAGACAAAAATAAAAGTGGATGAAATGATAAACAAGATATCTCAAATTTAGCCAAATATTATTTTCTAGCTCCAAATGCAATACTGTAGACTATTTTTGGAAATGCATTTGTCACTAATTAAATATAGACATGAGCACACACCCCCACACACATTGCTGAGAAGGAATTGACTACTTTATTTGATCTGGGCTCTATTCCTTCATGTAGTAATTAATTCACCTATAAAAAATATTTCATCTTCTTACACTCGCTCTTCTACATTGAAAAGAAAATTCTGAAACCAAGTATTCCCAACGTCTGTTTCAAAGTTTGTCTTTCACATTTTTCTTGAGTTCTGAGTAGACCAGCACCCTAAAGGGAAATACATTTAGTCCAGGTAACATTATCAAACTGCAAATGAATGCAGTCATTTTTGCCCCTTGAAATACGGAATTCCCTTCTGGGCTCAAATTTCTCCAAGGCAGCACTAATAACCCCATAAATCCATTGTATATAACTGCTGAAGTACAAGCCTTCATTTGGTATGTGGAAGTGCAACTTGTACTTTATTATTTGCCGTCATGGATGTTTCCATTGCAATTTAATCCTAGCGGTAATAACAATTTTATTGTTGACGAGAAGTCGTTCAATGGACGCTTCTTATAGAGAGAAAACTGAGGCCCGGAGAGGAAGAGTGGCTCATACCACGTTGCACAGTTAGCCGGTGGCACAATTGCCAAGTCTGGGTCTTGCTTCCATCTCTCATCATGTCATTTCATGTGTATAAGTCGTGACTCTAAACAAATGTAACCTGCTGGTAGAAAGTGTCCAGTGAGCCTGTCCCTGTTTCTGAAGAAACACTCAGGAGAGCCTATAGTTAAGACCCAAGTGGCTACATCCTAAGTTCAGAGGAAAGCTGGAGGTGCCATTAGAGAGAGAATAGGACTCCACTGTCTTCTAGTATCACTGCCCCTACGTGAAGCCCCGAGAAGGGACAGAGCAGTGCTGTTCCTCACAGGACTGAGAGGGCACCCAAGTTGGTCTCCTTCCTGAAGTCATGAGATGGGTCCAAGAGTCTTGCTTTTGAAACTTGCTGGTGCCTATAAGAATGTGTGAAGCCTAAGCCTCTTGTTTCCTTGGAAGATGTTTTTTCTGGGCTGCCAAAACCACAGTTCCTCTCCGGCCTCAGAGTACGGCCTGGGGGGGAGGGACCGTGGGATGATTGTCTAAGAGCCGGAGAGTATGGCCAGATTGTTCCTTTTTCCTCCAACTCCCACCCCTATAAATATTAAATCCAACCTTTGCCTTTTCATGCCTCAGGATATCGAAACTCTAGAACAGAATACAAAAAGTCCCCTGATACTAGGGTTCACAATCTCAAATATCTCATTATTATGGAATCAGATTTTGTTGTTAAATCACGGTTATTTTTGTGGAAGGAAGTAACTGTGCCACCCCATCGTTTCCAACCTGACATCTGGGTGAGTGGAGGAAATTTGCCTGTACGCTTCCATCCACTTGTCGGCCAAAACACCTTGAATTCTCAGGTCCATTTTGCCGACATCGCCGTTTTCTGTTGAAGAAACTCACCAAGGCAATGCTGCCTTCCTGTTCTCCCCAGAGGGGCCAGGTGGCTGAGACACCTGTCCACGCTCGGAGCCGGCCAGGCTTGGCGCTCCCTCCCCACCTCACAGATGGCTGGTAACCTGAGGAGATTTCCTCTTTCGGGCACAGCTTTCTGCCACTTATCTGATTTTTTTTTTTTGTCTCCTCTCTGTGAGAGATGAGGGTTTTTTTTTTCTTCTTACTTACCTTCCCAATTCATTCCGCCTAGGAAATTGAAGCATTTTCAAAACTTGTGTGCTTGCTACGATATTTTGTTAGTCTTAATTGAAAATGCAGTGGAAATTTAAAATCCTTTTTTCAAGAGTTGCCACTAGCTCTGATGTTTTCATTGAAAGTGGGATTTTCCTACTTTCTTCTCCCAAGAGATTCTGCTTATAAGTGTCTAATATTATCCCCTCCCAGACCTTCTGTTATATGGCCTCTCTTTTACTTGGCTCCCTTCACTTTCTTCTTCTGGTTGTGTATACTTGCTTTCTTTTCTCCCATGAAATAATTTTTTTCTTTCTTTAATGTCTCAGCTAATTCTTTTTTTTTTTTTTAATTTTTTTTAACGTTTATTTATTTTTGAGACAGAGACAGAGCATGAACGGGGGAGGGTCAGAGAGAGAGAGGGAGACACAGAATCTGAAACAGGCTCCAGGCTCTGAGCTGTCAGCACAGAGCCCGACGCGGGGCTTGAACTCATGATCCGCGAGATCATGGCCTCAGCCGAGATCATGGCCTCAGCCGAAATCGGACGCTTAACCGACTGAGCCACCCAGGCGCCCCAAGATAATTCTTTTTGAAATCTCTCCCTCCAAGAAAATGATTCTGATTGTCCCTGACACAAAGAGAAACATCACCTTACTTTGATTTCACTTAACATTGTACAGAAACAGCTATGCGTAGTATTAATTACATAGCACCATTTTATACAGCATCTTAGCATAATCTGATAGTTGGTTCACATATGTATAGCTTGAGTATTCAAATAAACTCTAAGGTCCCCTTGGAAAAACATGTTTTTCTATTTTTGCTTAGCTCTTCATGAAATAGATGCTTAACAAATGTTTATTGCGGTAAACAATTCATTGGCTAGTGAGCTACTCATACATTTAAAATAGGACATTATAAAATTTGGGGTCAGTGCAAACAGAAGAAATTATCAAAGACACATCATCACTGAATAATTGTTATTTTATTTTAATTGATAAAGATTTAACTGTATTTAATTCAGTTGGCAATGAACCAAAATGAATTTTGCTATGTCAAAAGAGAAGGACTACCGTTAGTGTAAGAATGTGTTGATAAGACACTGATAATGGAAAGGAGTTGGTGTCTTGCCTTTCATGAAGGTGCTGAGTTATTTGTGTTTTAGTTTTTTTTTTATGCTTATTTATTTTGAGAGAGAGTGTGTGAGCAGGAGAGGGCACAGAGAGAGGGAGAGAGAGAGAAAGAATCCCAACCAGGCTCTGCCCTCCTAGCACAGAGGCTGATGCGGGGCTTGAACTCACAAACTGTGAGATCATGACGTGATCCAAAATCCAGAGTCAGAAGCTTAACTGACTGAGCAACCCAGGTGCCCCATTTCATGAATTTTGATATTCTATTTTGATAGGAATAGAGAAAGTGGTATTGTATTTTATTTATGCCTTTATTTATTTCATTATATTCATGTGTAAATATATTTTACTTTCATATATCAAATTATAGTGTATTATGTTATATATTTATAGTTTTTCATATACTTCAATATCTATATTTTTTGATGTGTGAGGGAAAATTAAAATTTTCAACTTAAGCTTCAAAAATGATTATTTACTAACAAAGAAGATAATAGGGTATCAGTTGAACAAGGTTGGAATATTAGCAATTACTGGCAAGTTATTATGAAAAATGCCCTCCCGCTATTTACCACACCCCAATTCATGCACTGCCATCCCATGTAAATTTAAGAAGTGAATCCATATTCATTATAAGCTGTGATGCATAGGAGATGATAACTGAACACAAGTGAAAGCTGAACAAATGACAGTTACTTTATTTCAATATAAAATGTGTGTAAAGTTTTTAAAAGCTTGAGGAAGTGGGGATGTACAGGAGGGGGTATTGTATGAAAACAACATGAATTAGTGGGAATAACAAATTATATGCTATTGAATATAAAACTATCTACTTTACTTTGAATTCCATAGATGAGTTGATCTAGGTTATGAAATTATTATGTAACAATTGTACTTTGAGGATTATTAGACCATTAAGTAATTAGTATTTTGTATACACTGTAACTATATATATATATATATTTTTTAAAATAATCACTCTTTTGTTTCCTTAAAGAGCTTAAAACTTTATTCTGAAATTTTGTTTATGGATAAAACTCGCAAAGTAAATCTTTTCTCCTGTAGTTCAAAGGGAAACTTTGGCATTGTCTCCATCAGAAATGTATTCCATTTAGTAGAATGGGGGGAAAAAAGGTTTTTCTCTGTTACATAATACAGAGTGCTCAACTGGGAATTAAGGGAACTTTTTTAGTAATTATTGCTATGATCTTTTGAAACTATCTTAAACTCATACATTTTCTAAGCTATAAAATGTAGCGTTTCTGTTACAATAGGATATTTTTAGAAGTTCTTTTGAGGACTCAAGTCTTAGAATTCTAAGGTACTGTCATTCAGTGTTTGTGTTCATCTAGAGGAAGTAAGATCTACCTTCTCTAGTAGTGGTTTTCCAGTGGACTTTGCTTATAGACTTGGTAGGGGAAAAGATAACTAGAGAGATACCTGCTCATTATGAGGATGGATGACACTCTAACTTTTATGTTCTTTTTTTTTTAAGTTTTTATTTATTTCTAAAGCGAGAGAGAGCAAGCAGGGGAGGAGCAGAGAGAGGGAATCCCAAGCAGGCTCCATGCTGTCAATGCAGGGCTTGACGTGGGGCTCAATCCCATGAATCATGAGATCATGACCTGAGCCGAAATCAAGAGTCAGTAGCTTAACTGACTGAACCACCCAGGTACCCCTAAAATTCTAACTTTTAGAGACTACTTGTGAATACTTAGAAACGTAATAACAAAGCACATCTAAGAAGACTGGAGTAGATGAGCAGATCATTTGAAAATAGGAAAAAATATGATACCTGGTTTTCATCTGTAAGCTGAATTTTCCAAGTTCTCATGATTTCTGTAATTAAAATAGTTACTTTTTTAAAAATCCCAATCCTGCTTCATCCTTTAATAGTATGGGAAACTAGTGTCATTGTATCTATTGTATTCTCTCAGTCTAGGGTGGAATCAGGATAAAATGCCATCTGTTTTCCTTATAGCATCCTAAGAACAGCACTATTTGGTTAGACATAAGTGAAGATGCGAAGCACAGGTCTTCTTGTGAAATTTTTCTTTAATTACTTTGGAGATAAAGAAAAATGAAATGCTACCTCATCATGTCTTGTGAAGAGAAAATAGTTCAGAATGAGCCATTATCCTCAATAGTTTATTAGGAGACCAGATCGACCTAAGAGAAATTTATAGAAAATGCTGTAAAAGCATAACTGGTGGTTACTTGCATCGTGGTCAATAAAACCTTCAACAGTGGTACTTAGAATAATTCTTTCCCACCATATAACAGAAGAACGTTTCTATTTGCAGAATTTTCCAACTGAGTAAACCTCTATTTTTATTTTTCAAACATAAATAGCTTCAGTAGATTGGAAATTTCCTTCAGAGCTCTAAGTCTACTTTATGGATGTTCATGGAGGGACACATTTTGTATGTGCATGTATGTAATGTACATGACAAAATGATATTTTTTTTTAAGAAAAAAAACAGTGAGGTATTTCGTCTGCTTCCTCATCTTAGATACATAAGGGCAAAACATCTGTGCATCTAAGTCACTTCTACCCCTGTAATATCACACCCTGTGAAAGGCAGAGCAGAAATATGTGGCTTTGCATGGGACCACCTTCCCATGGCAAGATCTGTGGTGGGTAAGAGTAAAGATTCAAGGGGTTCTGGGTTAAAATCGCAACTGTGTTACTTCCCACTGTATAGTGTGGGCAAGTTGCTCATCTTTTTTGAACCTCACTGTCTTCATCTGTAAAGTGCTGATCATACAAGTATGGGCACTACGGTATCTTTTTAGGATTAAAGGAAACAATGCTCACATGGCACCTGGCACACAGAGACACTCAATACTTTCACAGGCTGTTTGTCAGTTTTTGCCAAAGGAGGGCATTCTCTTTGATGGACAGTCTGAAGAACTAATAACAAAGACATGGATGACTGCTACTGGATTAAGAGTTCACTCAGGGAACTCAGTAGCCAAATGGGTTGAAGTATGATAAGGAGGAAAAGCCTCCCAGTACCTCCCAATCTTACCACACAGTGGTTAAGATTTTGCCTGCTTTTAGTTTGCCTCAAGTCATTTTATGGATATGAACTCACTAATCTCACATGATGACTTCAAAAGGTCATGGACATTGGTAAACATAAAAATGGGACTTGCAGATCAGTTCGGTTAGCGCTGTCTCATTCTCTGCCCCATCCACTTCCCCATTGTTTTTCCTACAGTAGAATTTCTATTTGGTCACTTTCCATGGCTCCTTACTTAATAAAGATTCAACTCCCTGGCTTGGTGTTCAAGGTCCTTTATGATCTAGCTGCCAGTATTGTACCAGACAAGGCCAACTATGCTCTTTCAGAGCATACAGCAATCCAACCAGATACAACTGTTTGCAAGGTGCTCAATCACCTCTGACTTCCCCTCCAGACGTTTGTCCATACCCCTTCTTCTAGCTATGTGGAAGTGTTACTTACTCTTCAAGCCCTAGCTCCTATGTCAACTCATTCATAACGGAGTCCTTGCTCATGTCAACATGGTGGTCATCCTTTATCTTATAAACTCTTGCCCAATTTCTTGTCTGGTAGCTTTCAAATTTTTAGCTGGAATCACAGCAGGAAACATATTGTGCACTGACAAATGTTTTATTCAAATACACACACACACACACACACACACGTGCACAAACTTCATAAAACCATACTTACCCTCATTATCTGCAATATCACTCTAATGCTTTTTCCTCTTTCATTTGGCAAAAGCTCTGACTGTAATCTACTAACTAGATTTTAAGTACTCTTTAATTATTTCATAACCTGCAGTTTGAAAAACACTGGTCTACACAACCCATGCAGAATATCCTTGATTATTTATTGTGTGTAGGCATTATGTTCCTTAACAGACTGAGAGCTACTCATGGGTGATACCATGTGGTACAACATAGAGTCTTTTATTAGATCTTATCATGCTTTCCATATTAGTTATGCAGTAACTGTTTATAGAAGCAGAAAATAAAGGCAAGAAGGAAAGGGGGAACGGAGGGAGGGAGGAAAGAAATAGGAAAAAAGTCTCCAGGGATGTTGATTATACTCAGAAATTGAGATTGCTACTATTTAGCAAGTTGACAGGTAGGGATCATTTAAGTTATTTACAGGCGAATTTTCCAGTCAAAGTGGAATGTGCTTCTTTGAATAACTTTCTTCAACTTCAGTTTCAACTTAGAAATGAGTGTTACATCGAAGATTCTGGGATGAAAAGAAAGATAGAACAAAATGACTGACAGAGAAAAGATAACCTCACGCATGCTACGTTCCTTCTCCCTACTGGGGGAAGGGGTTGAGACCGAGGGTGTGAAGTGCACCCAGAGGTGAAAAAAGCTTTTGACTTGACTTCTGTAAAGCCTGTGAAAAGGCAGTTCTGTCATTCCTGAATGTGCTGAACAAATCTGTATGTGATGAATACATCAAGCAATTTCTGTGTACTGCCTATAAACAAAGTCAGTGCCAAGTGCTAACACTTCCAAGCACCTCAAGTCTATAAAATGAAACAGGAAGTGTATTCTATCTCATGACACCTGAAATATTGCTCACAACTGTGCAAGATTATTGGTTTTTCCCAGATTCAAAGAGGAAAATCTTGGATGAAATTTAAATTTGAGAAGTCAGTGTATTTACTGCAATGACATACCCAATTTGACTGGCGTTGAAACTTGTCTTTGTCACTCGAAGTCCATACTCTTAACTAACATGCTATACTATATATACTCTATACAGACGAAGTAACAGCACAGAAACAATGCCTTCCATGGACGTGAATACTTTGTCCAAGACCTTTATACATTTTTGTTTGCTATTTTCTGATCTTTAACACGACAGTGACTGTATAGAGACAAGACCAACAAATGCAAGATTAAAAGGATTCTATAAATGCTAACAAATTCAATAATATTGTGTAAAACAAATATTTCCATAAATCACTGAGAATTAAGTTCTATATACTTCACTTCGAATAATTAATATTTCAATGAAAATTTACAACTTACTATTAAATATTGACTTCTATTGCCAAAAAGGAATTATTAAAACTAAATATGTAATATACCTAATAATTATCATCTTCATCTTTGTGCCTTTGGTTGTTGCAATTTAGAGAACTAAATCATTTAATAAATAAAAATAAATAATAAAATGTATGGTCTTTCTTTAAAAATTTTTTAAAAATTAAAAATGAAATATATTTGATTCCTTTGGAATGTATATAGAAAAAGAGAGTGGAGGGAATGCTTTATATCAAGAAGAGATGTATGAATACCGACATTTTACTACTTAATAATTCCAGTGTTCTATGATAATATTTAGTAAAACATCCACTGCCCAGAGAAAATCCATTTAATTAGTTCATCTCACAACGTTAGTGAAGTGGGCTTAAAAATATTGTCAGATTTAGTGGTATCTGGGTGGCTCAGTCGGTTAAGCAGCCAACTTTGGCTTAGGTCACGATCTCACAGTTCATGGGTTCAAGCCCCACATCGGGCTCTGTGCTGACAGCTCAGACCCTGGAGCCTGCTTTGGATTCTGTGTCTCCCTTTCTCTCTACCCCTCCCCTGCTCATGCTCTGTCTCTCTCTCTCAAAAATAAATAAACGTTAAAAAAATGTTTTAAATAAAAAAATTGTCAAATTTCAATTTATACATTTATTCCTCCTAAGTGTTTCAGGAATCATTTTGTTTCAGAGCTATAGACTGCTCCTGCCGGCTCTCTTGAAAATTCACGTCCTTGGTGAGAGGCAGGCAGAGTTAGTTAATGAATATTGAACTGAAAGCTGAATTCATTACAATTAGAAAATTAATTTCAAATCCATGCCCTGCTTACTGGGTTAGCAGCCGTATACATACAGTTTACTTTGCTTAAATATACTAGTGTTATTTGGCAAAATAAATTGTAAACTTCAATGCAGCTGCTTTAACATAAGCTATTTGTTTCAGGTGTTAACAACGCAATCACTGGTGTATTACCATCAACTCGTGCAACAGAAATATCTGTATCAACAGCAAGCATAATACCAAATCCCGTTTTGGAATCAACATTGAGAGCATCTCCTAAAGGCAGGATTAGCAATTAGTGAAATTTATTCTAACTGTAACAAATAAAATTAGTAGCATCTACATAATCTGATCACAGAAAAATAATTCGATGTGCTGTATCTATTATTATGAAGGTCTGTGCTTCTTCACTCTTTTGAAACTTACGTGTTATTTTGGGCATACGAAGCCCTGAGATGGCAGTGGGCTTCTTTGATGATATTCCTTTGGATCATTTCCTGTTTGAGAATAATCCTATTGTGAATGTTGCATACACAAAGTTTATTTTTAGAAAATAAAAAAATTACCATTTCCTTAGTCATAAAAATATGTTTCTAAACATTCCAGTTGTCCACTTAAGCAGCACAGTTAACAAGGTAAAACTGTATTAATAACAGATTGATCTGTTAGTTGCATAGGGCTGATGATAGATTTAATTTGTAAGGCTCGATAGCAATGCTATTACTATTTTTTTTAAGTTTATTTATTTACTTTGGGAGTGAGGCGCAGGGAGAGAGAGAGAATTCCAGGCTCCACACTTGCAGCACGGAGCCTGACCTGGTGCTCAAGCCCACGAACTGTGAGATCATGACCTGAGTTGAAATCAAGAGTCTGCTGCTTAACCAACTGAGCCACCCATGCGACCCATGTCATCATTATTGTTAATGGACTGAATGACACCTGGGAAGCAGGTGTCATTTATCATTTATCATTTATCATTTATGGGCAGAAACTCCAGTTAGAATGCTAAGGTCAGAGGAAGATCTGAATCACACACCCTAATGAGGAGATGAATGAATTTCTTTCTCACCTCTTTTTCTCACCTCTCTACTTACTCTTCATTTTTCATTCCAAGACAAAATTCAAGTACATGTAGAGGACACGAGGGCTAGTTCACTGGACTTAAAAGGGATGGTGATCCTCAAAGAAAAAGAGTATGATGAATATAGTCCACTATTTCTGAAATGTGCAATTCTAAGATGAAACCAAACCAATTCTTCTAGAACGTCTCTACCAAAGCAGGAGACAGCATTGCACAAAGAAGAAAGCACAGTGGATTTTATCCCCAGAATGTGGTACAACCTTTATTGCCAACCAAGGGAAACTCCAAATGACACAGTCCAAAAAACTAGGGTTCATGAAGCCTGCAGCCAACTCTTGCACAATAGATTTTTTATTTTATTTTTAAAAATTGTTTCAGTCCTATGTTCTCGAAGCTTAAGCAGAGGCATTCTAGAACTTTGACAAAGTGTAAGTATTTGCTGCTTCTCTCTGTCTTTTTCTGTCACTCTTTCTGTGAGTTGTCAGCTGAGTTCTTGACATAAAATTGCACTAATGCGGTAAAAGTGTGTTATTTTTGTAATCAATAACATCCGCCAAAAAGTACCAGTAAAGAGAAGGTAGGTGCTGACATTGCATGCGGACTCAAAAGGTTGAAGTTTTACAATTTTTACATGAACTCCTTGGAACTCACGCCTTCCTAGTGAGAGGATTCCTAGCCCATTCCTCAGTGACCTGTGGTGGTTAACAATGTCCAAATAACACAACGACTATGTTAAAAGGCCATGAAAGGTCAGAGGTGAAGGGTTCAGTGAAGGAATTCAGGCAGAATTGTCATTTGTGACCCCAGAAATGCATCTTTCCTTTCAGGCTGGGAAGGGAAACTCTATACCTACTCCTATACTTAGGAGACTATCCTAATAACTTCGTCACTGGAGGATCCTGTAAGGGACCCTGAAGCCCCTTGTCTGAAACAATTCACTTGGTAAAGCACTTGAAATCAGATACACACACACATACACACACGTACATATCTTTCTCTTTATTTCTCTTTTTTTGGACACTTTGATTGCTGTATATTACTCAGTTAACAAAAACTAAACTCTAATCTGTGTTCTTCAAAAGTTCTCCCACATGACCTTTAAATTATTCACATTCAATTGTACAAATTGTAATAGGCCAGTGAAGCTTTTCTTTTTATTACTTTTTATTATAAAAATGTTTAGATGTACCACAAATGAAGAATACTATAATTAATACCCATTTGCCCATCTACCAGAATCAATAATTATCAAGATGTTATCATATTTGCTTCATTTTTTTCTTTCTCCTCCCTCCCTCCCTTGTTCCCTTCTATCTTCCTTTCTTTCCTTCCTTTTCCTTTTTTTCTTTCTCCCTGTTTATTTGTGTTTTGCTATTATCTAGTGTTTTTAAGGAAATTCAGACTTTTTGCCATTTTCTTCACACACTAAATGTCCATCTCAAAAAATGTGGATGTTTTATTGTAAAACTACAATATCACTATCAAATCCACCAAATTAATAATGCTAATGCCTCAGTTGAATCTAATGTCTATTTAGAGGGGTTATAAAGGTTAAAATCTAGTAACCATGGATATGGCAGTGGGAGAGAGATTAAGGGAAGGAATGAAGTCCATCGTGGAGTCTCTCAAGAAATCAGCTGAGAAGGTGCTGGCGCAGAAGAGAAAAAGAAAGAAAGGCAGGCTATGATGTCTATAATCTACTCTCTAATTTAGTATAAGAAGCAGAAAGTCCAGCATGGTAGTAGGGACCAGTGGAGACATCGGTCAGAGGATGGTCCATTGTGCTTATAGGAAAATGAGGGAACATGGACAAGGAAGACAGATAAAGGAGCTCCTATTTGTCTGGCTTATTTGATCACCACTTTTGTATTAAAAACATGGGTTGGTTGGGCTGTGTGCCAATATATATATTTGGATGGATATATATATATACATATACATATATATGTGTATATATATGTATATACACATATATATGTATACACACACACACACACACACACACACACACACACACACACTGGATATTGCCCATGCTGTTAAAGGTAATGTAATTAATACAAAGATAATGTAAAACTTGTTTCAAATTCTCATATTCTAAGTAGTGTATCAGTATACGTGGCTTCCTGACTTCAGGCTTGGGAGGAGTTTAAATCTGGGGGAGTTTTATACATTGTTTCATCCTCCACAACAACCATAATAATATTGGAAAAGTGTATCTATGATAAAATGATTCTAGTCTACTTTCCTCATGGGCACCATGGGTATTTTAGACATGATAAAAGTATTTACCAAAAAAAAAAAAAAAAAGCAACATAGAGAAGCTTCTTTTTTTTTTTTTTTTCCTTTTAAGGCCTCCCAAGTCAGATTTTCTTGCTTAAAGGTCAAAAGATACCTGATTTAATAGTGCTTATATCTATCTAACGCATGTAAATTTTCTTTCCCTTGACCATGGCAGAAATTTTACCATTAGAGAAGTGGAATATGTGCTAGTGAGATAGGCACTCTTGCAACGACATGGCCACAGTGGCAGAGGTGACGAATAGAGCTTTGCTTGGAGGAGGGCTTGCTTTCAGAGGCTTCCCGAGTTAGAAGGAGGGGACCTGATCTCTTCCTAGATATGTACCAAGTGCACTGCCCATTTTGCTCGAAGGCCAAGTGGCCAGAGTTAGAATCAACATTTGGCAGACATTGAATGCCATCATCATAAAATCAACTTCTAAGATACAAAAATAAACCTGAAATTTTATTCTTAAAACATAACTGTTATTCAGCTTGATTTTTAAAGCACTTAAGAGTCAAACATTCTTTAATTAGCTGAATTAATTTGTCAGCACTAATGTTTCACATTTCTGATACTCAATAGATGTTCAGTTCCAACTGAGGTCAGTAGAGGGGCCAGGTAATTTTGGCCATCTCTTCCGTAAAGCGTGCCAGTTATGGTTACGTTTATGATGTACGTCCTCTCTAGAACCTGACTACCATAAAACTGGAAAGAACAGACTGCATGAAAGACAGTCTTCTAAGCTTTCTTATAATATTGGGGGCAAAAAAAGGTTTGGGTACCATGTTTTTCTCCATATCTTCCTTCTGTTCTCCATTGTCTTTACATTCCTTATTGAGTTTGAAGTGGAAATGACTTACCTGGAATATCTTTGTACAAATTTTTTTGTTGTTTCCTTGTCATGGAATTTTGTGGTGGTCAAACTGACATTTGCTTTTAGTTTATACTCACAAGATATAAAATGCTTATAAATTAGACATTTTCTTTAAACCCTGATGATTTTTACAATAATAAGGATGCATTTATACTTCAGAATTTCAACGTATTTAACACATAAGAAGAATTTTATTATAAGTTATATGTAGATTGCTTATCCATATTTGAAAGTGAATATTCATACATTAACAATAAAGCTAAAATAAATTGTGCTCTGTTTTGCTGTAGATAGAGTTACATTGATTAGTTACAATGATCATGGGCATGATCACAAGATCACTGTTCACACACAAGCTCAGGAACACCAGAAATGGATAGCCATTTACCTCTTACTTTTCCAAAGACCAAGGCTGAAACTGAAGCCAAACAGATTTGGGCTGAATGTATGGGCCAAAGCTCAAATTTGTTACACATCTTCCCTCTATCAAACATGAAGTCAGGATAGCTATTAAAAAGGGGGGGGGGGGGCAAGGTCCTCAGAAACCCAAGAATTATGCACACTTGATACTTTTTCTGTTTATATTCATGATTATTGTTATATGTGTCCTAATTATTTCCTGTAATCTTCCCCATTCTTGAATTTTCAAGCGATATATGAGACATATACCAGTGAAACACAGGAAACAAGGTGACTGTAAAAATTCAAGTCAGCCTCTTATTGGTACCAAGATTCCAAGACTGGTAGGTGATGAAGTGAAAACCAAGGGGCCACACCTGGCTGGAAGGGACACTTCATTTATATCATTACATCTTTACTTTAAGATGGCATTGTGTGAGTGGGCAATGCAAAATCCCAAACCTAGCTTTTAGGAATAATGTTTCTTTTGTTGGTTTCTTCTTTTAAAATATAACCACATATTGGGTGTAGAAGACTTTGAGAAACTCTTAAGTGCTTCACCAATCTCCATGTTATAATTCACAGAATCCACCTGTTACAGCCACTTTCCATTTCCATAATAACCGATGTCCTCTAATAAGTGGTGAGGACAGAAGGGCAGAAGACAAATCCTTCACCCCCTGCTCGGAGGCGTGTGTCCATAGTGTTCCTCCAAAGGTCTTAACTTCCTTGTCTTTCCTTAGTATTTTCTGATATACAGCTCCAGCCAGCTTAACCTTGACAACTCTCTTCTGGACGGGTTTTAAAGTGTTAAACTGTCCAGAGCCAAATTTTTCCTCCCCTCCCCCACCAAAACAGTGCGCATTCTGGGATTTTATATATACCAATAGTAAAAATGGAACATTATGTCCTAATCACAAAAGGGTATCCTAACGTGTTTTAAGAAGGGAATGTTGACAGTTATAGGTGTCAAACTGTTAAGTCGTATTCACTACTTAAAGAGGATCTTCATCTTTTTGTTGGTCCCCATGTCCTGTATGAGTAGCACCTTATCTGAAACATTTACTACTTGCCTACCATATGCCAGGAATTAACCTTGATACTACTCAGATTAAAGAGATGACTAAGAGTTAACTACTGCCTTCAAGAATCTAGAAATGGGTCTTGCACCCATTTGACTGGGAACTCAATGAATATTTCATAAACGGACAAATTAATTACAATAGTTTGCAAACTCCTTTATGATTTATGTAATTTGGGAAGTTCCAATGTCATAACTAAATCAACAAAATGAAATGTAATTCTGGGTGGGATGTGAAAGTTCTATTGACTAGGTTATTTTTCTCTTTAGGAAAAACAAAATAATTTTAAAACATTTGTTTTTAATATATATATTTAAAGATACCCAAGTAACTATCTGCAGTGAAAATTTGCTTTAGGGGCCTATCACAGAAAAAATGTGTGTGTGTGTGTGTGTGTGTGTGTGTGTGTGTGTGTGTGTGTGTGCTTTCACTGGGTCATCCAAGTTTTCAGTACTTATATTCCTTATTTCAGACAAAAGGAGATAGAAAGTAGAAAATTAAAGATAGGCAAAGGCTGACCCAGTACCTCTGCAGAGGGATTGTAGTTCACCTCCAGATTTGACTGACTTTTATTTGTTCCTTGGCAGGTGAGATGAAATTGTGATTAATAATAATGTCATCTATCTTATCAAACTAGGAACAACAAAAAAGGAATCCTTAAATTCACCTTTGCTGCCCACACTTTCTTCATTAACTACAACAATTAAAGATGAAGGTAAGTAGTTATCATTTTCAATCACTTTTCTTCCATTAGTATAATTCATATACCATAATAGTCACTCTTTTGAAGTGTACAATTCAATGGTTTTTAGGATACTCACAAGATTCTGCAACCATCACCAGTATCGAATTCTGGAACATTTTTTATCACCCCATAAAGAAACCCTATATCTCTTACCAATCACTTCCCACTTCCCCCTACTCCCACCCTCCCCAGCAACCACTAAACTACTGTCTGTCTCTTTCCCTATTTTAGAAATTTCATATAAATGGAGTCGTATTGTATATGATCTTTCGTGTCTGACTTTCACTTAGCATAATGTTCGTAGGTTCATCCATGCTATAGCATTTATCTGTAGTTCATTCTTTTTTGTGAGTGAATAATATTTTATGGTATGGATATACCACATTTTATTTATTAGTTAATGGACATTTCAGTTGCTTCTACTTTTTGGCTATTATAAATAATGCTGCTATGAATATTCTTATACAAGTTTTTATGACCATATCTTTTCATTTCTCTTGGGGGTATGTATCTTAAAGTGAAATTACCAAGTCACATGGTAACTCTACGTTTTAACTTGTTGAGGAACTGATTTCCCAAGGAGCTCTACAATATGACAATACCACCAGAAATGTATGAAGGCACCAATTCTCCACTTTCTAATCAATACTCGTTGTCGGTCTTTCTCATCATAGCTATTCTAGTGCATGTCATTGTGGTTTTGATTTACATTTCACTAATGACTAGTGACCTTTTTATCTACTTGCCAGCCATTTGTATATCTTCTTTGGGAAAATGTCTATTTAGTTAGTTCTTCCTTATTTTTTAAAAATTGGGTTATTTTTTTATTGTTGAGTTGTAAGCATTTTTTAATATATTTTAAAGACTAGAGCCTTATTGGGTAGATAGTTTACAAATATTTTCTCCTACTCTGCAGGTTGTCTTTTCATTTTCTTGATGTAACTTTTGAAGCACTATAATCTTTAATTTTAAGGAAGGAAAATTTACCTATATTTTTTTCTGTCATGTAGGGAAGGTAAATCTGTACCTCTACCCATTTTAGGTTTTCAGCTGGGACTCTTTAACAAGAAGACAGATTAACAAGATAAAAAACAAGATAAAAAATAAATGTGGACAGCACACATCACATGAGAGGCCTAAAACAAAGAGTAACTCAAAGCAGTTGCTTAGAATTTTGGCTTATATAGCATCTTTGACAAAGAACAACAAGTTCGCAGCTAAATGATTGGACCAAAGAAAGTAGTTTAGGCTTCCAAGGGTGGAAAACTAAGAGAGGGTAAACATACAGAAGGAAATTGATGGACTTTTTTTTTTAAGACTTTTTTTGAGACTTTTTTTTTTTAGAGAGAGAGAGAGAGAGAGAGAGAGAGAGAGAGAGAAAGTGTACACCATGCAAGCATGCTCAATTTGCAGGGGTGGGGGTGGAGAAGGAAAGGGAAAGAGCAAGCACCATGCCCAGAACAGCCAGCAACACAGGGCTCTATCTCTCCACCCTGAGATCATGACCTGAGACAAAATCAAGAGTGACACTTAAGCAACTGAGCCACCCAGACACCCCAGTAAGGTTTATTTGCAGATTCCCTTAGTGCCTTTTCTGGGCTGATAAAAGTCTGTCTCCAGTAAAAGGAAAATATGTATCCTGCCCTTAGCAGAAAAGCTTTTTCTGCATTGGCTGCCTCTTAATTGGCTGCAGTTTAAAATAATTTTTATGCCAAAGAGGCATATTTCAAGGTGACATATTCTGGTTTCCTTCCACCAGTGAGGTCAAATCTAAGAAACCATTGCTCAACTCAAGGTCACAAAGATTTATACCAATCGTCTCTTCTAAGAATTTTATAATGTTAGCTTTTCCATTTAAGTCTTTAATTTCGTATACGGTGTGAGGTAGGTGTCCAGCTTCATTCTTTTGCACACAATTAACCAGTTGTCCTAACACCTTTTGTTGAAAAGACTATTCTTTCCCTATTTGAATTGTCTTGGCACTCTCAATGAAAATCAGTTGGCCATAAATGTATGAGGTTTCTTTCTGGACTCAAATCTGTATCTGTTTCTATGCCAGAATCATACACTTTTGATTCCCATTTGCATTAAGTTTTGAAATCAGAAAATGTGAGTCCTCCAACTTTTTCCTTCTTTTTCAGCATTATTTTCACTATTCTGATTCACTCGAGTTTTCATAGGAAAATTTAGGATTAACTAGTCAATTTCTGCAAAATGTCAGCTGGGATTGTGATGGGGTGGCATCAAATCTTCAGATCAAGTTGCGAAGTATTGCCATTTTAACAATCTTAAATCTTATAATCTACAAATATAGGACAACTTTCTGTTTATTTTAGGCTGTCTTTAATTTTTTTATGATGTTTGTAGTTTTCAACATAGAAGCCTTGCATTTCTTTTGTCAAACTTATTCTTAATATTTTATTCATTTTCATGCTATTGTAAATGGAATCATTTGCTTAATTTTGTTTTTGGATTGTTCATTACTACTGTATATAAATACAATGTATATTCATATACTGATATTGTATCTTGCCATCTTGCTTAATCCATTTTTTGGTCCTAAATTGTACATGTGTGTATTCCTTTGGATTTTCTATACACAAGATTTTACAAATATAGTTTTACTTCTCCTTTTTCAATCTAGATGCTTTTTATTTTTTTAATTTTTAGATGCTTTTTATTTTATTTTCTTATCAATTTGCCCTGGCTAGAACCTCCAATACAACACTGAATAGAAGTAGTGAGAGGAAACGTTCTCGTTTTGCTCCTAATTATAGGGAATGCTTTCACCATTAAGTATGATGTTATAGTGCATTTTTCATATATGCCCCTTATCAGGATGAGGAAGCCCAGTTCTAGTACGAGTTTGTTGAATGTTTTTATCGTGCAAAGGTGTTTGATTTTGCCATATGCTTTTTCTTGGCATATTGAGATTATCGTGTGACTTTTATCTCTTATTTTCTTAAGATGCCATATGACATTGATTTCTACATGTTGAACCAACCTTGCATTTCTTAGATAAATTCCAGTTCATCATGGCATAAAATCCTTTCTATATATTGCTGGATTTTATTTTTATCATTTTGTTAAGAATTTCTGTGTCTAGAGGTGTCTGGGTAGCTCTGTGGGTTAAGCATCTGACTCTTGATTTCAGCTCAGATCATGATCTCGGCTCAGATCTTGATCTCACTGTTTATGGGTTTGAGCACTGTCAGTGTGGAGTGTGGTTGGGATCCTCTCTCTCTCTCTCTAGCTCACACTCTTACTCTCTCTCTCAAAAATAAATAATAAACTAAAAAAAAAAAGAATTTTTGTGTCTATATTCATAAGAAAGAAAAGTTTGTGATGTCTCTGCATAATTTTGGCATCAAGTTAACACTAGCCTCATAAGATGAATTAAGAAGTGCTCCTTCCTCTACTAACTTTTGGAAGAGTTTATGAAGAATTGATGGTAATTATTGTTTAAACATGTGGTAGAATTGACCAGTGAAGCCATCTAGTCCTGGGTTTTTCTTTGTGAAAGTTTTTTGATTACTAACTCAGTCTCTTTTTTCATTACAGGTTTATTCAGATTTTCTATTCTTAACTCAGTTTTGGTCATAGTTGGTTATTTCCTGGGAAATCAGATTTTTCCCATTTCACTTAGTTTATATAATTTGTTAGCATACAATTGCTTATTGCATTGCCTTATAACTCTTCTTATTTCTGTAAGGATAATAGCAATATGTTCACTTTCATTCATAATTTAGTAATTTGAGTCCTCTCTCTTTTCTCTTTGTTAGTCTAAGGCTTTGTCAATTCTGTCAATCTTCCCAAAGAACCAACTTCTTATTTTATTAATGTTTGTATTTATTTCCTATTATCTATTTTATTTCTCTTCCCTTTAATCCTTATTATTTCTTCCTTCTATTGGCTTTGGGGTTAGTTCAATCCTCTTTTACCAAATTTTTAAGTTGGTAGAATGGAATATTAATATGAGATCTTTCTTCCTTTATAAAATAGATGTTTACATCCATAAGATTCCCTCAGTGCTACTTTTACCACATCCCATAAATTTTGGTAGGTTGCATCTCCATGTTTGTTCATCTCAAAGTATTTTCTAGTATCCTTTGTTATTTATTCCTTGGCCCATTGGTTATTTAGTTTATTCTTAAGTTTCTACATGTTTATAAATTTCTTCCTATTACATTTAAAAGAAATTTTTCCTTTTCAGTGTTTTGTTTTGTTTTGTTTTTGGAAAGAGAGAGAGAAAGAGGGAGAGAGAACATGCATGAGTGGTGGAGGGGCAGAGGATAAAAAAGAGAGAATCTTAAGCAGACTCCACACCCAGTAAGGAGCCTGGCCCAGTGCTCAATTTCATGACCTTGAGATCATGACCTGAGTCAAAATCAAGAGTCAGACGCCTAACCAACTGAGCCACTTGGGCTCCCCAAATTCTTTTTTTTTCTTAAAAAAAATAAATTTTTTAGTAATCTCTACACCCAACGTGGGGCTCGAATTCATGACCCTGAAACCAAGAGTTGCATACTCTACCGACTGAGCCAGGCAGGTGTCCCCCTCTTCAGTGTGTATACTGCCTATCAGAAATTACTTCCCTTATGCATTCAATTTTAAAATTTAATTTAATGTAATTTTAAAAATAAAGCATATGGAAACTATCCTAAAGTGTATTATAGATATCCTTGTCTCTATTAGCCAGAGTATAACAAGCATAACTTGAAAATGCTTTGCAATTTGTTTTCAAAGTACCATTTTTATAGTAGGTAGTGCATTTGGCTCTTGTTTTTAAGAAATGTATTATCATTTTTTAGTTTATTTTTAAATTATTATTTAATTTTTATTATTTGAAGATGGAAAACCTGGGTTTCCGAGATGTTAAATGACTTAACAAAAGAAGCACAAAATTATAGTAACAATTTGCAATTTGAAACCTGATACTTTAGTTTCAAGTTTTTCTTTCCATTTAATTCAAAATTCATAATCAATTATTTCTTAATGAATTGGTATTATTATTTTAATCTCAGTTATGATACTTGGCTTTTAAACAGTAAGTGCTCAGGTATTAGTAAGGTTTATGTGGTTTTTTGTTTTGTTTTGTTTTGTTTTTTTCTCTCTGCACAAAGTAGTCACCAAATTCTATAACTTTAACTTTTCTCTTAAGGTTTTGGTAAATGTTCTTGTTCTTTCCCTGCTTTCAGACTATCCTTTTGATGATATTGCCAGCCTGCTATGGATGTTTATTTCCTTTAAGTGGCAAACACACATATACACATGCACACACACCTATATAAACACACACAGCAAAATTGTTAGAATTGTATTAAAAAAAAAAGAAAAGGAAATATATCCAGGTGAAAGGCCATGTTCTTGCATAGAGTGTAGGTTCATGAACACCTGAATTTCACAGTAACGGTGGATCTTGTTATTCCTGCCTACTCTGAAATTCCTCATCTTGCTTTTAGTGTGGATAGGCAAGGTTACCATTTTACGACCCTCATTATTAAGACAATTGTTAATTAAGGCTTTTTTTTCATTGGCAGAGATATTTCCATGTAAAATTTTATGAGGAAGTCCAAAATGCCAATATACTGAATAGTAGTTGGACTGCTTGTTTGAAGCAATGTGGTGGTGGTGTATGTGGGCAGGAGGGATTTCTACCCATTTTTCTCTCTTACTGCTAATGGGAGTCTGTGAGGCTTCCGCACTGAGCCCTTAGGGCTTCAGCAGTATGGTTAAAAAAAATCACTGAAACAAGGCATTACTGTGTTATTTAAATGCCATTCACAGTAAAATAAAAAAAAATAATAATAATATGCATTCTAAAACCAGAAAACAAACAAAGCAACTCTTTTTCTCCCACCATTTGACACGGAGTCATCCCATTGGTAATTGTTGTGGGCCACAGTTTTCAAAAGGGCAGCTCAAATATCCCAAAAGCTTTTAAGAGTCCCATAAACACTGTTGCCAATTATTCACTTGTGTGTAAAATCAATAGATCTGAGAAATGAAGGGGCCCCCTTACCAATATTTGGTCTGGCTCCAGGAAACACTATTAAAATAGACTTTTTTTAAGTGGAAAGTCAATATCTACTTATTAATGAAGTCTCTAAGGAAGAGCAGGGGCTCAAAAAGAATCCCAAATGACTAGATCCCTCCGAGGTCACGAAACCACTGCAAACCACATGATTTCTGGGGTATGTGAGCAAAGAGCCACTGTCAATACAAGTAAAACTTTGTACCTGGCCTGGGATCAGCCCCAAATTCCCATACGAACTTCACTTGATAACTGAGTTAGAAAATGAATAGATCTGAAGACATCTAAACATTCTCTTAGCCAAGGCCTGAGTGTCAGAGAGCTCTTGGTAGTACGCTCTGGTCCACTTTCCCTGGGGTTGTACCCGGTTGGTCTAGCAAGAGGGAAAGTATTGGCAAACGCACACTTTCAAGGGGCCCTTCACACATACCCTTACCCACAGAACAGGAAACACAAAATTCACATAAAAATAAAATTCTCTCCTCCTCTTGTCTCCCATTGAAAGCTCTAGTCCTACTTTGCCTACATATTCCTCTACCATCACCATTTTGTTCTCTTCAGAATCTTTGGAATTCCCTTGCAGCCTGGTTCCATCCTGAAGCACTGAAGGAGATACAGTCCTGAGTTCTAGTTGAATTGCTCAGGTGTTTGGCCTACACCCCTTCACATTTTTTTTTCTCATGGCATCTAAATTTATTTACATTCTGAGGCATTACTTTTCATTCCAAAGAAAGTATCAGAAAATCTGAGCAAGCTCTTAAGAAACATTTTCTTCAGTCTTTGACATGCTTTGATGCATCTCCATAGGACCATTGGTATAAATATTTAGGCCTCTCACAGTCTTTACATGAGTGGCTCTTTCATATGACCGCTAGAAGTCACAGAAATGAATCAAGACATTACTTTAAGTTTATCCACGACTACCCATGTTGCCATGGTTACAGAATTTCTATGGAGTGCTAGTCCATAGCACATCCCTGGAAATGGAGATCCTTGGGCAATTGCTTTAGAAAAGACTACCCTCCTAGGGTTTTGCAATGCACAGTAACATTTATTTAATCTTAGTAATCCTATCAAAAAGACATCCATTTGGCTTTTTTACAATCTAGGCAGCTCCAGTTAATTTAACTACAAATGTTTTTTCTTAAACATAAAACCAAATTAACATACCACGGTACTAATATATTTAGCATATATTTTAATAAATGCTAACTTTGTCAAAAAGCCCCTTATCTTATATTCTATTTCTGAAGACAAAGCGACCACACAAGAAGCTTTTGCTATGTGCATTAGAAAAAACAATACTGTAATTCAAATTATATAATTCCAAAGGAATAATGCTGCTTAATCCCATGCCTTGCACAATTTAACTCCATAAACTCTCTCTTTCAAGTCGGTCTGTTGTAAACACACCTTAAATTCCTAATATAATTAATACTCGTATTTGTTGACTTCTTCCCAAAAGTTAACCTCACAAAATATACAAAACAAATTTCACATTAATATTTCAAGGTAATTATAAAATAGCCCCAATCCTTCACATTCATTCTGCTCATTTCTAGCCAATGGTTTTCACTTAATGTTATGGTTGCAGTGAAGGTGTCTTCCCTACTCTTACACTATGGTATTGATGCAACTTTTTCAAGCTTCTAGCATCGATGCAACTTTCTCAAGCTTCTAGTGTGTCAGACTCTTCTTATTCCAAGTCAAATACAGTTGTAAAATTCTTATAGTTTGTCTTTCATTCATCCTACCTATACCAAAGTTTTAAGACTTAAAAGGGCATGAATTTCAAAACAAGTCCTAAGAGTAAAGTCAATACTATTTTGATACCACGATTTAAATTAGTATTACTCAATGGGAATGCAAATTGGTGCAGCCACTCTGGAAAACAGTATGGAGGTTCCTCAGAAAACTAAAAATAGAACTACCCTATGACCCAGCAATTGCACTACTAGGCATTTATCCACGGGACACAGGTGTGCTGTTTCAAAGGGACACATGCACCCCCAAGTTTATAGCAGCACTATCAACAATAACCAAAGTATGGAAAGAGCCCAAATGTCCATCGATGGATGAATGGATAAAGAAGATGTGGTATGTATATATATATACATATATATATATATATATATATATATATATATACACACACACACATACAATGGAGTATTACTCGGCAATCAAAAAGAATGAAATCTTGCCATTTGCAACTATGTGGCTGGAACTGGAGGGTATTATGCTAAGTGAAATTAGTCATTCAGAGAAAGACAAAAATCATATGACTTCACTCATATGAGGACTTTAAGAGACAAAACAGATGAACATAAGGGAAGGGAAACAAAAATAATATAAAAATAGGGAGGAGGACAAAACAGAAGAGACTCATAAATATGGAGAACAAACTGAGGGTTACTGGAGGGGTTGTGGGAGGGGGGATGGGGTAAATGGGTAAGGGGCACTAAGGAATCTACTCCTGAAATCATTGTTGCACTATATGCTAACTAATTTGGATGTAATTTAAAAAATAAAATATAAAATAAAAAAATTAATATTACTCAAGCTAAATAAGGTTTGTCAAACCGAATACATATAATATCACCTAGGTTTACAGTACAATTTGCACCTGTAGATCAAAGAAGATACATAGTGTTATCTGGGGGAAATGACCAGACAGAAAAACTAGACGACAGCAAGCCATATGGGTTAAAAGAACAGCCTTAAGATTAGTTTCATTTTTCTGAGATGGCAATCACTTTCTGGCAGGAGTCCAGAATCTACTATGTGAGAACTCCAAGTACAATTGGGAAAATTTTCCGAACAAGATGTTAATACACGACTGTGATTCTCATATCTTTTTTTTTATTTTTTATTTATTTTTTATTTTTTTATTTTTGTTAAAGATTTATTTTTTTAATTTATTTTTTTCAGTATATGAAGTTTATTGTCAAATTGGGTTCCATACAACACCCAGTGCTCATGCCAACAGGTGCTCTCCTCAATACCCATCACCCACCCTTCCCTCCCTCCCACCCCCCATCAACCCTCAGTTTGTTCTCAGTTTTTAAGAGTCTCATATCTTAATAAATGTAGGTCACCTATTTTCTTCTCTCTTGACTAGAATTCGAAACATCTCAGTATACTAGGAAAATTTCAAAATTTATGGCTGTGGCAGCATTTGTCTCTGCATCTTTCCTTCTATTGGTTTTAGGTCCACCATGTATGTTTAAAAATATTTTGGTTACCTTTAAAGCATTCAAGATTCCTTCCATGGCCTACATGACACTGTGTAATTGACAACCTGTCCTGTGTTAAGTATAGGCTCTCATTCTACCCTCATTTGTGATGTATATTCCACATCAATAATAGGCAATTCTCAAAGCAATCTCTTCGGCATTGTATCCCCAGATATTCCATTATTCTCCTCTTTTCTTTGTATTTTGCTAATCGGCCAGCCTCCCATATCTTTCTTAAATATATATTCTCTTTACCATGTCCAAGACTTTTGAGTCTGTCTTATGCTAGGGAATTCTTTAGGCCATCAGGATAGCTGTTTCATGGTTTTCTATTTTTAACTCAGAAGAAGAATTCTTCACCAAATATTTCTAAAGAGGAAATCCTGTTCCAATGCTTTTTAAGAATATGTTCTTGGAGTTCCAGTGAGGAGCAAAATCTTTACCCCACATATTCCTTCTTCATTCTCGAGTGTGGAGTTCCTGTATTCAGGGTGATCTTTTGTACTTCCATGCTATCACAAACATCAATTTCTGCTACAAGCTATCTCTTTACTTTCTCAAATATTTATCTGTCAGTTTAATACTTTAAGATTCGTCTGAAGTTTTGCCCATTTCAAATCTTTCTTTACCATATGCAGTGTTAATGCTATGGCTTATATTTGAATTTATATTTATATTTTGCTGGCATACCAATTCCTGAAGCCTTTTGTGTGAAAACATATTTGCCCAATGTCTATGAGGGCTTCTTGCAAACTATCAATTTCTCCAGCATGAATCTCTCAACTGCATTAAAAATTTGCATTACACTATAGATGCTTGCTGCCATAGAATGGAAGCTGATTGGCAATTGAAAACAGCAATTCAACCTACCTTGTGAAAGAAATCTATTAAACTGATTTCCTCCCACCTCCAGCTACCGTCATATCTAGTTAACTTTAAGTACACACTAATCATCATGTCTGTCGTTTCTTCACTAACCCAATGTTCTCCACATTAGACTTTGAAAAGACTGAGGGACATTCACCATTTTGTTTTTATAATATTTGTGTAAATATAAATTTTTTCAAGTAGTCATATTCCAGTGTTATTTTTGTAAGTTCAGGTTACCTTTCCTTTGTTGTTAATTCTACTTCCCCTTCTGCCAAAAAAATGTAAAGTTTATTCTATGTACTTCCTGTTATCCCTTTCCTGCTGTCTATTTCACCCACCTAAAAATTCTTTCCCAGACAGCATGGGAACTACCATCTTCAACTACTACCCCTTTCTTACCACCCCCTTTCTAGGGTAGCTGAGTGATTAACTTTTGCATCAGAAAGGCTTAGATTCAGATCCTGCCTCTCTTCTGTTACAAGTTACATGAAAATGGGGAAGTTAACTTTTCTGAATCTCATATGTTAAAGAATGATGATAATTATTACTTAATTAATAGGATTACTGTTCTGTTCAAATGAGATAACCTATAGCAGACATAGGGAAGAGTCTAATATTCCTCCATTTTCTTGATGTAATTAACTGATCACCAAAAGGTACTCACCAAAATGTTGAATTTCTAAATCTTGATCAGAAGACTTTCAGTAACTAAAGTTCAAGTTGTAACTGATTTTAATATTAATGCTAATGAGATTATTTATTGGTTATACCCCTGATGGCTGCTTATCCTTTTACATCATTAGGAAACCCAACCAAGGGTGTCATGAAGAATGAGTTCACCACTGCAAATGCAACAGTGACAAATCCTCCACTTTCCAACGCTGCTTCAACATCACAGAGTTCCCAACACAAGAGTAAGTGTAAAAATTCATGCTGAAATGTTAAATTTGTATGTTGGATAGCATTAAATTCAGAACATTTTCCAGCCCACAGCTACCGAAGAACCATGCCCTCACCTGTCTTATCTGGTCTCTACCAAATTGGACAACCATTTGGCAACTTGGCTTTGTACCGTGATACTTTATCCCTCCATAGCCACAAATGGGTGGGTGCCAGGAAAGATCACTTTAAGGCCAAACAGTAATCTATGATATCCCCTGACACAAAACACAAAAAGTGACCTTGGCAACAAATTAGAAAACTTTGATGAAATGGGAAAATTCTTAGAAAGAAACAAATTGCTAAAATTGACTCAATAAGATAGGTAGTCTGAAAAGATATAGAAACAATTAAAGATATTGCATTAGAAATTTTAAATGGTCCCATGAAGAAAACTTCAAGCAGGATGGCTTCAACTCTGAATTCTATATTCAAAAGAAATGATACCATTCTTCTCAAATCCTTTCAGGAAGAGGAGGAAGGAACACTACAGAAGTAATTGTTTGAGGCCAGCTTTATCCTCATACCAAAGCTAGAAAAGAATGAAAACAAAACAAAATCAAGTAAAGAAAACCAATATCCTTCATGAACATTGATGCAACTATCCTTAATAAAATATTAACAAACCAACTTTGGCAACATACAGAAAGGGATAGAAAACATAAATAAGTGATTTTCTTCCAGGAATGTATGACTGGCTTAATACATGAAAATCAAGTAGAGCAACGCACTATATTGGTGGAGTCAGTAGATGCAGAAAAAGCATTTGACAAAATTTAGTACCCACTTTTAATTAGAAATTTCAGTAAACTAGAAATAAAGTGTAATTTCCCCCAACTGAAAAGGGTATCTATGAAAACATCATTCTTAATAGTGAAATATTTCATGGTTTCCTCTTAAGATCTTGAACACAGCGAAGATGTCCATTCTTTTCAAAATTATAACCAAGGGTCCTAGATAGGACAATAAGGTGATGACAGGTAGGTAGGTAGGTAGGTAGAATAGATAGACAGATAGATAGATCCATTCATACAGATTTGAAAGGAAGAAATAAAACAGATTTTCTTAGCATACTATATCATAATTTATGTAGAAAACCAAAAAACTCAGAAACTACTAAAGCTAATAGAGTATTTCTTATCACAAGATATAAGAGATACAAAAATAAACCATATTTCTGCATGTTAACAATGACAATTCAAAAATAAAATTAAGGGAATAGTGACATTAACAAAAGCACCAGAAAGAATAAAATATTTAGGAATATATTTAATAGTAGAAGTGTAAGATTTGCACAATGAACTATTGTTCTGCGAGATATTAAATATCTAAGTAAATGGAAAGATATTACATATTCATGGATGGAAAGACTGAATATTTTAAGTTGGCATTCCCCCCCATTGATAAATATTTGACTAATTTATTCAATTCAATTCCTATCAGAATCACAGAATCACAGCAAATCATTAGAAATTGATAAGATGATCCTAAATAATAATTTTGGAAATGAAAAATACCCAGAATAGCTAAAACTATTTGGTCAAGGAAGAGCAAAGTTGGACGACTTACATAAGCTAACTTCGAAACTTACTCTAAAGCTATAGTAATCAAGACAGGTGTTTTTGAGACATTATTAATAGTAACAATATTCATAATAGTCACACTGGAAACAATCCAAATGCCCACTAACTGGTGTGATGGAATATTCCATTGGTTTTTCCACTTGAAATGGATTTGGAATATTCTAAAACAGGATATCCATACAATGGACTACCATTCAGCAATTTAAAGGAACAAATTACTGATGCATGTGGTAATACCATGAACCTCAAAACCATTATGCTCAGTGAAAAAAGCCTTTTAAAAAACACCACATATTTTATAATTCTATTTATATGAAACATCCAGAATAGACATTCTTATAGGGTCAGAAACCACATAAGTAGTTGCCTAAAGCTGGAGGTGGAACTGGGGATTGACTGCAGAAAGTCCCAAGGGAGTTTTTTATGTTGAAAATATTCTAAATCTGGATTACAGTTTTGGTTGTACAACTCTATAAATTTACTGAAAATTATTGACTTGTACACTTAAAATGAGTGAATTTGGTTGTGAATTTCTTTATAAAACTTTACCTAAAAATAAAAGGAGGGGCACCTGAGTAGCTCAGTTGGTTAACTGCCTGACTCTTGATATCCGCTCAGGTCATGATCTCATGGTTCATGAGTTCAAGCTTTACGTCAGGCTCTGCTTAGACAGTGAGAAGTCTGCTTGGGATTCTCTCTCTCTCCCTCTCTCTCTGCCCCTCTCCTGCTTTCTCTCTCTCTCTCTCTCTCTCTCTCAAAATAAACATTAAAAAATAAAATAAAATAATAAAATAAAAACAAAAGGAAAGAAAATGTTGAGCTAGTCTAATCAAATTTACTTTCTGTGTAACCTTAACTAGAAAACTCAAACAAATGAAAAAGTTATTAGCTGTGAAAACTGAAGCAGAAAGGTTTCAACAGAGTGAGTCTGAGACAACCATGACGACTCCTGTGCATACCTATGGCATAAGCAAACAGATGGTATGAATAATAAAAATTGATAGGGAAGAATGGAGAGAAGGGATGTGGGAGATGAACAGACCCCATGAGCAAGATTAAGTTGTTTGTGAGAGACAGAGAGAGCGGCAAGACCTAGAGCTCCCTTGAGCTTAGACAACTTTCTAGCTCCAACCACATCTATCGTCACTATAAGCACTTCCCAAATCCTGGCCTCCATGGTGTGAAGTAATTTGTATCTTTATTCAAAATATCCTGACTGGAAAAGCTAGTAATCTGGCATAACAGCCTTATCACACACCATCCATTATAAACAATAAAGGCATTCTTGGCATATCCATAGTCCTTAATAAGAAACAGCTATAGATGACTTACAGTCTCCAAGTCTCTTCTTGGGAGATCTCTATGGTAGAAGGAGATGGCAAGTGGGATGTGCAAGGCCCAGTACATCAGGAACAGGGGCGCCTGGGTGGCTCTGTTGGTTAAGCATCCGACTTCGGCTCAGGTCATGATCTCACCGTTCGTGGGTTCAAGCCCCGCGTTGGGCTCTGTGCTGACAGCTCAGAGCCTGGAGCCTACTTCGGATTTTGTGTCTCCCTCTCTCTCTCTCTGCCCCTCCCCTGCTCACACTCTGTCTCTCTCAAAAATAAACATTAAAAAAAAATAAAAACACATCGGGAACATCCATTTTCCCATTATATTGAATTCTCTTTAACATAACATAAAGGAGGTTATATAGAAGGAGCCTAATTTCATACCATAACTGTGAACTAATGGTTTTATTTAATGAGACAATTTCCACATAGAGGAATTTGAAGAGAGGGGCCATTGCTCCTTCATATGTAGAACATTTCCTTGTGGTAGTGTTTTGGCTTCTGTTAAGTAGAATCTATTTTGCAGGCAATATATGTCTGTAAGGTACCTTTAGCAGACCAAAACCCCATCCATTTCATAATATGATTGTCCTGAATATAAACAAGAATAAAAGTAAATATGCATCTGCAAAATGTATAGCAGTTGAAGACTAAGCTCAAATAATCTGTATTCTGCACTAATACTCATTCAGTCGCTGATTAGGAAAATGTCATTCAGGGACCATGGTTTATTAAAATTAGCACTTATACAGAAGTGTGTGGTCAGCCCCATGAGTCCATTAAGACTCCTAATTTTACTTTGATTTATGCAGTAAAATGCCCTATGCATCTCTGTTCTGGGGACTATTGTATTTATTTAGCTTCTAAACACAGTTTGAAGTGGCTTTCTTCCAAGTAGTTTAAAAAAAAATACACCCACAAAGCTATTTCTTGAAAAATAAGGCACCCTGGAAAGCAAGATAATTAAATAAAGGTATTTACTGCTATTCTTTGCATTTGCCATTTGATTAACCAGTTCCATACTAAATCCTTTAGAGATTTTTTTACAAAACTCATTTTTGGGGTAGTCATTTCTCCTCAGACCTCTCTTGTTTCTCAAGGTGCTTCCTGCTTAGTATGGAATCCATTTGCTAT
This sequence comes from Panthera pardus, assembly GCF_024362965.1. Lineage (NCBI taxonomy): Eukaryota > Metazoa > Chordata > Mammalia > Carnivora > Felidae > Panthera > Panthera pardus. The sequence goes on from NW_026526688.1 coordinate 121,254,188, forward strand.
AATGAGTTTGCACGCATTTCCATTTGTGCCTGATGAAACCAGGAGCTAGCCCAGATTCCCAGTTAGCAGAGCAATGTTCCCTTTCCATCTCTACCCATCACGCACATAAATATTCAAAATTAGCAAACCCAAGAGCCAGAGACAGGAGGAGAACCAAACAATCTACTGGTAAGAGAAGGTTGAACAGCTGAAGCTTTATCTTCCTCTTAAACATAGGGTAATGGATCCTTGGATAGTAACTATCGGGTAAAAGCACTGTGGGTACATCATCTGAAGTGTAGATTTGATTTCAAGTAAAGAAGAGTTAGTGAAATTTATTGCTTTACTCCCTAGAAAGGATGTAGATCAAAAAGAAGCAAGTCCTCAAACCATTTATCTCTAATCATTTCCCATTCTCTTAAAGTTCAGTGTATTTCTCTTATTTTACTCTTTTATTCAACCTGGGGAAGACATGTTCCTGGAATTCCAGAATTTTTAAGATAGATAGTATCACTAAGTTAGTGTTCTGAATTTACAGTTAAATAAATGAGAGCCTGTTGAATTAATTAATGTTAGTTTATTCACTACAAGTATATTAAAAGGCTTCTGTGCCTGGCATGCCTCTTAGTTTCTAGGGATGGCCGCCAGAAGGCCTTTGCATTCCTTGGCTTGTGGATGCACCCCTTTAATCTCTGCCTCTGTCTTCACATGGTCTTTTTCTCTGTGTATTCACATGCCTTCTCCTCCCTCTGTGTCTCCTCTTTCTGTCTGTGCATTTTCTTCTTTTTTTTATTTTCTGAGTGTTTAATGTTTTTATTATTTATTTTTGGGAGAGAGAGCAAGACAGAGTGTAAGCAGGAAAAGGAACAGAGAGAGAAGGAGACACAGAATCTGAAGCAGGGTCCAGGCTCTGAGCTCTCAGCACAGAGCCTGACGTGGACTCGAACTCATGAACCGCGAGATTGTGACCTGAGCCGAAGTCGGACACTTAGTCGACTGAGCCACCCAGGCACCCCTGTGCATTCTCTTATACAGATGCCTGAAGTTGTGAAGTTCCTTAACTTAATTACAACTGCAAAGACCTGTTCCAATAAGGTCCTATTCCCAGGTACTGGGTGCACGTTCAGTTGGTTTCTGAGGAGAGAAGAGTAAAGGAAGAGGAAGATGGAGAGGAGAAATAGGTGCTTTTCTTGCTGGTAATTTAATCACGTAGGTATCTGTAACCAGATTTAAAAGCAAGCACGGTACACACTGCAAGAAATTGGCAAGGAAGGGAAAACTATTACTCTTTCTCTTGCTGGTGAATTCTCAGTTGGCTGAGGAAAGAATGTGGATAAGATTATACGTAGAAGGCAGATCGAGATGGACAATATGCCAATACTTAACTCAACGAAGGCAAGGACTTGGTCCAAATACCTACAAGGGTTTTGCCAAGCCAGATTTTCTGCTACCACAGCATAAACAATATTACAGACTTAAAATCTGGCTTCTGTCAAGTAGAAATGAATAACATTTATAAGTCATCAGTAGGTTATTAAGTAAGAGTAATAACATTTACAAATAGTGACTAGTTTATCAAATATGTATCTTTCTTCTATAATTTATTCCAGCTTAATATGGAGTTTATGTCTGCACAAAAACCAGAGATAATTGTACAATAACCAAATAGACATTTTAGATATACTGGTAGCTAAACATGAGAACGACCTACGCTTAAGCCCTGCTTTTCCAGGCACCACACCCGTCTTAAAATAAAAATTAAGCTCTTTATTTATTTTTTTTTCAACGTTTTTTATTTATTTTTGGGACAGAGAGAGACAGAGCATGAACGGGGGAGGGCAGAGAGAGAGGGAGACACAGAATCGGAAACAGGCTCCAGGCTCCGAGCCATCAGCCCAGAGCCTGACGCGGGGCTCGAACTCACAGACCGCGAGATCGTGGCCTGGCTGAAGTCGGACGCTTAACCGACTGCGCCACCCAGGCGCCTCAAATTAAGCTCTTTAATCATGCCAAGAGGAAGTTAGCTTATTGGTTATGAAGCATGATTCTGAAGTGAGATTGCTCAGGCTCGAATAATAGCACAATCATTTATTTGTACTATGGCCTTTGATAAGCCACTTAACTTCTCTGTGCCTCAGTTTCCTCATCTGTAAAAGAGCTAGAAGATCATAACCTTGTAGGATTCTTGTGAAGATTAAAAGAGATAAAATACACAAAGCTTAAAACAATTCCTGGCAAGTAAACATAATAAATGTTAGCTATTATTTTATTAATAATAATCCTTATAAAGGCCAGGCAAAGTTGGTATTTATCACACCAGTTTCAAATAAGGAAATAGGTTCAGAAAGACTAAATGACTTGGCCATGGTTAAATTAAAAGAATTAAATTCAAACACTGTTTTTCTTGCCTCAAAACTCATAAACTCTTCACTATACCCTATTTGTTCTCATCATGACTATTTTATATGAAGTCTATAAAGGTAGTAGAAAACAAGTAAGTTTATTTATTTATTTTGAGAGAGAGACCACATGCTAGTGGGGGAGGGGCATGGAGAGAGGGAGAGAGAGAATCCCAAGCAGGCTCTGTGCTGTCGGTGCAGAGCCTGACACGGGGCTCAATCTCATAAACTGTGAGATCCTGACCTGAGCTGAAATCAAGAGTTGGACACTTCACCGACTGAGCCACCCAGGCACCCCACAATTTGCTTTTAATTGTGTGAATCATATGCTTGACAAGTAAGTGTTCATCAATTACAACACAAATTGGCTGATTGGCTGGCCCAGAATATAAGCCTGTGATTCTAAGAAAGGTGGTTCTCAGGCCGTCACCCATCAGGCCAGATTTATTCTTGACCGGCTTTTTCATCCTGAGCTCCTCATTTGCATGTTCCTATTTCTTCTTCCCCTCTTCTTTCCTCCAATTGCTTATCCCGATTCTACACATCCATCAAGGGCCTCTACAAGATTTTAGCTCAGTATTTCCCACAATTTAATGAGTGTCACGAGATATGTAAACCATTTGCACTATTATTTATTAGCTTCCTTTAAACTGATGCACTTTTTGTTCTTAAATTTGCTTGAGAAGAAAACCATTGTAAATGAAAAATGTGTTTCATGAGGCATCAACAGTAGCTATAAAATCACTATAAAAACAATGTAAAGGGGCACCTGGGTGGTTCACTGGGTTAAGCATCTGACTTTGGCTCAGGTAATGATCTCACGGTTCATGAGTTCATGTCCCATGTCAGGCTCTGTGCTGACAGCTCAGAGCCTGGAGCCTGCTTAGGATTCTGTGTCCCTCTCTTGCTCTGCCCCTCCCCTCTGGCACTCTGTCTCTCTCTCTCTCTCAAAAATAAATAAATATTAAAACAAATTAAAAAAAAACAAAATATAATTAAGTTGTAGCTAGGTTTTGTTGCTTGCCAAAGGCTCTTTGTTTAAGGCTTGGTCATTCTTATTTAAAAAAATAAATCAAGATAAGCACATGTTAGGTATTAATCACACATTTGCATTAAATTGTAATTTTGAAAGTTCCTCATTGAAATAACCAAATAAACTGAAAGAAAGATGAAAAGCTAATAACATTCTCATTGAATGTTTCAATCTTATTTAATGTCACTTTCCAGTACTGCCTTATGGAATCTCATACAACGCTATGCATCTCATCCTTTGGAAACTATTAATTTATCAGATCGCCCAGGCTCATTATTTCCTTAGGGAACTGCACCATTTACCTATGCCACTTATCTGGGAACTTAATCATAACATCTCTTACATGATATTTAATTAGTTTGTACTATTTCAAGAGGAATTCTTAGGACAACAAAGTCTGAGTCATACACAAGTCATGGTTTAGCCAAACCAGAAATACAAGTTAACACTTGACCAACATGGGGGTTGGGAGGGCTGACCTTCTGGGCAGTAGAAAACCCACGTATAACTTTGACTCCCCAAAAACTTAATTACTAATAGCCTACCGTTGACCTTACAAATAACATAAGTAGTCAATTAACACATGTATGTAATATGTATCATATACTGTATTCTTATAATAAAGTAACCTAAAGAAGAGAAGATGTTATTAAGAAAGTCATAAGGAAGGGCTCCTGGATGGCTCAATCCATTAAGCGTCTTTGACTCAGGTCATGATTTTGCAGTTCGTGAGTTCAAACCCCGCGTTGGGCTGTGCTGACAGCTCAGAGCCTGGAGTCTGCTTTGGAGTCTGTGTCTCCCTCTTGCTCTCTGCCCCTCCCCCGTTCTAGTTCTGTCTCTCTCTCTCTCTCTCTCTATCAAAAATAAATAAATTTTAAAAAATCATTAGGAAAAGAAAATACATTTATAGTCCTACACTGTACCAAAAAAAAAAAAAAAAAATCCGTGTATAAGTAGACCCACACATTTCAAACCTGTGTTGATCTGGGGTCAACTCTAATGTCACATATAATGACTCAGCCAATGCTGTGCATAAGAAAATGATAAGGAAAACATGAATTGGGCATAGTAAATTATTTTTAAGCATATCAGTAAAGAATTATATATGGAATATATATGGGAATGTATCTTTTCTCCTTTCCTGTTAGTGACATTTTCTATGCATAACTATATACAGTTATATATGCATATATAGTTAGGAGCACAATATTCTTTATAAGACGATATTTAGCAAAGTTGTTTGTTGTTTTGCTGTTTAAGCTTTCTGTTTTAAAAGCTAACTGAGTATAGTTTTCGATTAATGTGGATTTAAGTTTGAAAATTTAGAAGTTCTCTTGCATTTCATAACACTTCCATCTCATAGAATAAAACTCAACAAACAGATTTTAAGTTGCCAACCACTTTGACTAAGATTTTAGTCTTTACTAAATAGTTAAATTTGAGAGTAGCTTAATAGCATGCACTACACTCATTTGCTATCTGACTTTACTCACTTCACTATAGATCAGAGTTTAGATTTTTCTAAAAACATGTATTATGAAACTTACAAGTAAAACTCAGGAATAATTGTAAATGTCTTCACATTTCATGAATTCACACTTTATCCATGTTCTATAACATTCATCGTTATTAAACTTTTATGCCCACAGAACTGAATCCAAATTTGAAGTGCCATATGAAAACACTTCATTACTTTCAAAATAATCTCTCTTTGATTTCATACAAAAAAGGTATCTATTTTAGTTTTGATTAAATATTTAAGATCTGCAGAATTTGTTCCTCAAAAAAACAGCATATGCATTCATATATAAAAGTCTGAAAAAAAAAAAAAGAAAGTCTGGACCTCTTCGTACACTGAATATAAGGGTTTTGCACTGACATACGTTATTATTTTGATTCAGCTAAGCCTTAAGACATAGTTCATTTTCTATAAATGACACGTCCTTCTAAAGTTATTATGCATTTCTGAAGGCTAATAAAAAAACTAAATACAGAACAATCAGGTTTTGTCTGATACAAGTTTAAATTTTTTTTCATTCTTAATGAAGTCTATCAGCAAGAAAGGTTATGACCTGATATTCATAGCAATAGGAACAAAGGGTTTTAATTGTCTTTGCATCCTAATCCTCTAGCAGCTGATAAATATTTTAACTGCATCTTCCAAATACAGCATTATGCCATTTTCAAAAGTATTTTAACTAGTTATCAAAAGCAAAAATTAATTACATAAATTTTCCATTCAGGGTGGGTTAGTGGATAGAAAAACTGTCTACTTTAGTAGAAGAGGATAGACATTAGAATGAACACACCTAATTTATAATCGTTGTCCCCACCTTGAAAGGAGTTTCACTTTTCTCAGCTAATATTTGTAGATCTGCAGAATGGTAATTGTCTGTCCCTTGCAGACATCAGCAAATAATATGTGGAACTAATCATAAGAGTATGCTTAATGGCAGCTATAGTTATCCAACTAGCAATTTTATTTTATTTTATTTTTCAATATATGAAGTTTATTGTCAAATTGGTTTCCATACAACACCCAGTGCTCATCCCAAAAGGTGCCCTCCTCAATACCCATCACCCACCCTCCCCTCCCTCCCACCCCCCAGCAACCCTCAGTTTGTTCTCAGTTTTTAAGAGTCTCTTATGCTTTGGCTCTCTCCCACTCTAACCTCTTTTTTTTGTTTTCCTCCTTCCCCTCCCCCATGGGTTTCTGTTAAGTTTCTCAGGATCCACCTAAGAGTGAAACCATATGGTATCTGTCTTTCTCTGTATGGCTTATTTCACTTAGCATCACACTCTCCAGTTCCATCAACGTTGCTACAAAGGGCCGTATTTCATTCTTTCTCATTGCCACGTAGTACTCCATTGTGTATATAAACCACAATTTCTTGATCCATTCATCAGTTGATGGACATTTAGGCTCTTTCCATAATTTGGCTATTGTTGAGAGTGCTGTCCAACTGGCAATTTTAAATAACACATTCTTTTCCCTGAAAAATTGAATTCAGGTAAGTAGAATTTGTCTTGTTTATTACTATTGTTATTTCCTATTCTCACTCACTCATTCCACATTTTTACTAGAGACCTGGTGGTAGGTACTGAAATTGTGGCTCTGAATAAAACATGCCATCTCTGTCCTCCTGGAGTCATATTCAACTGACAGCAAGTACATTTTAAAAATGTCACTGTGGTAATAAAAGGACTGTTGAGCAAACAAAGCCGAGTGGCAGAGTTTGAAGAGAAATAAGGAGTCTGCTTTAGGTGAGGAGGCTGGAGAAGACTTCTCTAAGTGGTGACATCTGAGCAGAGTCACGACAGATAGAAGGAAGCCAGAGCGTAGCCTGAGAGAACACCAAGGCACAGGGAAGAGTGAGCAGAGAAGCCCAAGGTAGGAAGAGCTCCATGATGTTATCTACCAATCAGGGTGAAACGGGGGGTCATGTCCTGTAAAGATTTACCATCCATAGTGAAAGGAATAGGGAGCCACTAGAGTAGTGAAGCTTAAATTTAAATAGATTTTTCTAGGTGGCTATTGCAGGAACTAGGGAGAGAGATCGGTGCTAGATGAACAGTAGCCAATTAAGTAATGAATATAGTTGGAATATGTTTTGAAGCCAAAGCCCATAGGGGTGAGAAAAAGAGGAGAATCACGGAAGGCTACTACTTTTTGGCTTGTGCAGCTGGGGGACAATGTTACCATGCACTGAACCAAGAAGGTGGGGGAAGAGGAAGATATAAGGATACCCGTCAAGAGTTCTATTTTAAGCATGTTAAATTCAAGATGCTGATAGGCAGTCAAGTGAACACACAAAGGGGCAAATGGATATTTTAAACTATCGCTATTGGGCTTCTGGTTATTTTAAAATCATTTTCTCTGTTTTTCTCTTTTTTTCACATGACAGATTTTGTTCATGGTACATACACTCAAAGTTGTTGAAGTAATCTTTGATTGTAATTTTTTCAAGTAATTTTATTGTAGAAAGCTCATCTGAACTATGTTTATGTTAAAGGAATTCCCTGAGTTTGAGAGGTATCTGTCCGAACCTTCCTAAGTCTCTCTCAGGTCAGGAAATGCATCATCTCTTAGTGGGAATATGACACATGGCCATGTCACTCATTAAGCCCCGCCCAAAGGATTTGTAGTTGTCTGCATTTTCTTGGCTTATTGAGGATATGGAGTTGTACCAGACGCTCTAAAACAGGATTCAGCAAACTGTGGCCCACAGACAGGGTCTAGCACCCCACCTGTTTTTGTAAGTAAAGTTTCATTGGAACACAGCCATATGTGTTCCACACAGTCTCTTTAGGTGTTATGCATGACTGCATTCACACTACAACGGCAAGTTGAATAGTTGCTACAGAGACTTATGACCCACAAAGCCTAAAATATTTACTATTTGGCCTTTTAAGAAAAAAAAAATGGCTGACCTTCGCTCTAAAGTCTTTCTAACCAGGAACACCTTGTGATTTTATGATTCAAAGAAAAGTGCATCAGAAATGAAGTAGGATCTATGTCCATTTACGACCTGTAACAATTGGGACAGTCAACATTTCCTTGTAGTGATTTTCTTTTCTTTTCTTTTCTCTAAAGCTGAGAATCAGAGTTCAATCAAAACAACAGAAACACCAGGTAAGTTCATTTTCTCCTCTCTGAGAACATTCATGAGAAAGATCCCCAAAATGAGATTAAAGGAGATCAGTGTGAGGGCAGAGGAAATAGTACAAGAGAAAACATGACATGACAACTAACATGTTTAGGAGAACTTGTATTAAAAAATAAATAATAAATAAAATGCAGATCAGAGTATAGGATGTGCCTGAGTGCCCTGTGGCCAGAGTGAGTGGAATCAGTCCTGGTAAATACATGAAGCCTGTGGAAGAGTCCTCTGCCCAGAATCCGCTCTTCCCCGTCTGTTTCTGTGGTTGGCATGCCCTCTCCCAGAAGGATAGTATGTCTCTGTCTTCTCTGTGCTTCCCAACACAGCCTGATCCTGGCAGTCAGAGAGTTGATGTTACAAACCACAGTGAAGCCTAAAATATTATCACTCCAAGAAGTGCTCCTGTTTTGTTATCCTAAGTTTTAAAATGAGTAAATCTAGGACGATGGCGCAACAGAAACTGAAAAAGATTGTTGGGAAGAGGCAGATGGTAACATTGAACCCTTCTGTTGTGTTGAAATCATAATTATTTGGGAGACTTTATCTTCCTACATCCCACCTCGTACTTTTATAAATGATAAAGCTCTTAGGTTCTCAATCTTGTTCACCTGTGGTACGTATAAAAATGAGGAATATGTGAAATACACTTAGAAGATCATGTCACTTTTTTACGAAGCCAGAAAACTAAAGCTGTGAAAATTATGAGCGACTCCATTTTCAGAGCAAATGTACTAAATAATCATCATAGTCTACCTCCTGCATCATGTGTTCAAGGAACTCAAACCTGAAAGGAGTATGCTGTTAACATTTGATTATTTATCTTCTACACAATATGTCTCATGAATTCAGAAGTTATTTTTATATTAATTCTCTTTATTTTCCTGTGTCACTGTATTTTTTTAAATACTTACTTCCATTTGCATGGAAGTCTAAAATGCACTAGAAAATGCACCGGGAAAAACAAAGCAAAACAAAACATAAAAACAGCGCATCCATTGGCTGATGGTTTGCACTGTTCAGGAGAAGTCCTTCCCTTCTGCTTCATGGACTAGTTAACCAGGAGAAGTTACAGATGGAAGAGAATTGAGAAGCTGCCCAAATCATCAGTTCCCTTTAAGGAGACACTGAAGAATCCTCTGAGAGATTAATTTACAAAATGCTAGCTTTAACTATAGTTGATTTTTAACTGTAATAGAAAGCCCATTTACACCATTTATAGTTTGAGTTACAGAAACTAGTTCTAAAACAGATAATAAACACATCATTGATTTGATCAGTGTACTAAAAAGAAATGAGACTGACTTTATAAACTATAAGAAAAGTCAGTCTTTAACTTCAAAGATATATGTTACAGGTAAAGACTAAGTCCAGACTCACTGAAAAAAAAGTCTAATGACAAGGTATTAATTATATATCTGTTGACAACTATAATCATTTGTTTGTTCAATCATTTGTTATCAAAGGTGTTCAAATATCAAATTGTGAAACAGTTTGATCAAAAATGTGGTCAAGAATAGGCATCTTACTTGAAATACTTAGTATTTCTTTTTTATTAAAAGTTGAGGTAGAATTCTAGCCCACAGAATTATTAGTACTGCCTCCTTTTTATAAATATGAGCTAATATGCATCATATATGGTTCTCACATTTGGCATTTCCTTTCATATTATGCATCCATCTTTCATTTTCTTAGAAAAACTATGTTTTTACCACTGATTTCAAAAAATATTATTAAGGGTATATAAATTGATGATTATTTCATATAAAGACTTTTTGAGAATTCAAAGTAAGTAAGGGCAAATATACATAGAGCATCAATTCTAAGAAATTGTATGTAGATATAATGGCTAATATAATAAAAAAGATAGTTATAGTTATAGGGAAATTACTGACCAAGTTTTGAAGACATGAACATTCATTCAATTTAATAGAGAAAAGGCAATACGAGGTTGATTGTTGTGCTTAATGATGATAAGCATGAAGAATTCATGCTCCATGTGTGAAGAATTCATGCTCCATGTCTAAAGTGGGAAGGTCAAACGTCAACTACCCACTGTAATATATATGGTAAGATCACAAATTTCGCATAAGACTCTACTAAATACACAGAACCGTATATTCAACCAACCACCACTAAGCTGGGCATTTAATAAATAGTCATTCTGTTCTATTACATGTAACACTAGCTAATAGTTGTGAGTGATACATGGAGCCTGCCATTAAGGGTTACCAGCAAAGACTAATCAGCACGGTAAATAACTGTAATAATTTTAGTAGCCATATAGGTCTACAGTGATGTGTCATAGACAGACTTCAAACTTCTTAACCGTATGTTAAGATTGGGGAGGGAGAAATTTTTTCCCCCTTTAGCTGTGGTTGTGTTATATATAAGATTTAGGAAAGCAGTTTAAGAAAGATGAGGAAAATGTTTGTGTAAGAAATGACCGCCTAGCTTCCAGATTATTCTGCCTACTCATTTTTCTAGCTCTGAGTTCAGAGCTAGCGAGGCGATGCAAAGAAAAAGTGATGCAGGGCTATCTATTCCATAGATACGAAGGAATTATGTAGCTATCACAACAATTTTAATCAATGATGGAATTCACTTTTCTTTAGCCTTATCACTTTTCCACAGACAAGCATAACTAATAACGTGTCCTTGAAAATGAAACTCTTGATTTCTTTGATAAGAGACCTTAGATTTGAAGAAAAATGGACCAATATGCCTCAGTGTATGGGGAAATAAATAAGCCAGTTGCCTTCAACTTTCTGGAAAATACAACTATATTACTCAGGGTTCTCCAGAGAAATTATATATATCTATGTGTAAAGATTTATTATATGGAATTGGCTCATGCATTTTGAAAGCTGAGAAGTCCCAAGATCTGCAGTCAGCAAGCTGGAAACCTAGAGACCCAAGAGAGAGCAATGTGTACATTCAGTCCAAGGCCTGAGAACCAAGAGAGCCAATGGTTAAATTCCAGACTATAAGCCAGCGGTCTCAAGACCCAAAAAGAGCCAATATTTTAGGTTGAGTCCAAATGCAGGGAAAGACCAAGGTTCCAGCTCAAGGCAGTGATGCAGGAAGAATTTGTTCTTTACTCCTTCTTTTTTTTTTAATGCTTTTATTTATTTTTTGTGAGAGAGAGAGAGCATGCAAGCAGGGGAGGGGAAGAGAGAGGGGGGACAGAGGACTCAAAGCAGGCTCCAAGTTGACAGGCTGACCGCAGCAAGCCCAGTGTAGGGCTCAAACTCATGAACCACGAGAAGATGACCTGAGCTAAAGTAGGACGCTCAACCGACTGAGCCACCCAGGCGCCCCACTCCTTATTTCTTACTGAGACTCAACCAATTTATTCTATTCAGGCCTTCCACTGATTGGATGGAGAGCCATCGACATTGGAGAGCAGTCTGTTTTATTCAGTCTGCTAATCCACATGTTAATATCCTCAAAAATAATCACAAACACTTCCAGACTAGTGCTTGTCCAAATATCTGGGGACTCAGTGGCAAAGTCAACTTGACAAATAAAATTAATTGTTGCAACAACATTCCCATAGTAGACAGTACAACTTGTGAAAGATCTCATTGTACCTATCTTCTTTACTTTCTTTTACTGTGTTTCACAACTTCAACTGTGTTGTAGATGTTAATTTTGATGGAAAATTAGAAGCCAGAACAGACATGACAAATCCCACCCAACGTGACCACTGGCCTTTGAAAAGGAGGATACTCCCTCCTGGCATATTCATTGCGCTCAACACCCTGTGTAATGTTTGAGAATTGGTTGCTGATCTCTAGGAATTCATATAATGTAAGCATCGATCATTCTATACAGAAAATTAGTTATCTGAGTATTCCAACTCTGACTGACAGAATCTTGGCACTATTGTTCAGTTAGAATCCACCTGAGCTAGAAAAATACATATAGCAAACCTAAAGGTTTATTGTTGTTGTTGTTTTTTAACCTGGAAATTGTTTAATGTTTAAAAGATTGGTTGAGAATAAAATAACTCACTAATGGGGTATGTCAATATTTATGTGGTAGAGTCTGCCATAAACTTTCACTTAAGAAATTGTATATATCTGGGTATAGCTAGGTGGTTTCTCCTCTAGTTTGGAAATCTGCTGAGTCTCCAAGAAGGGCTTGTGACTCTCTAGTCTACACAGAAGGTCAATAAGAACTCAGTCTTGACTGATTAGCTACCCAGCGTTTGCTTTAAAAACCAATACATTTCAATGTTACTACTAATGGTGTGTGCCTTATAAAATCTACAATGTGCTTTATTTAATGTATTAGGAATAATTCTCTCTCCTTGTACGTATCTGCATAGTCTGGTTTGGCCCGTTAAAGGAAGGAGGTGTTTAGTTTGTTTTGATGAGAAGAAGGTTGTCTTGATTGGAGTCTAAATTTAAATAAACTATATTTTATGTAACAAAAATAGGAGACATGGACTTGTAACTCATTCCTGCTGAAATACTGTAGCAGGCAGCATAATCGTATTTAACAGCACAGACTCTAGAGCCTGCATTCAAATCCCAACTCTGCCACCTACTTGCTCTGTCATCTTGGGCAAATTACTTCATGTCTCTGGGCTTCAGTTTCCACTTTGTAAAATGAAAATATTTACAACACAATGATTGAATGAGTTAACATCTGTAAAACACTTAGAATAATTCCCACAACACATAGTATCCCGAAAGGATTGGAAAATAAAAATCCTATTTAATATTTTAATGCCTATATTTTGAAAAGCTTACCCTCACATTCTCAGAAAGCATAACACTGACATAGTTACATATTGTAAAACTTCTCAGTGTTTTCAAGTCATATTATCCACATTGTAAATTTAAGGTAAGATGATGTATCTGTGCTGGGGGAAGGGTAAGAACATTCTAAACCTTTCAGAATGCAGAGAAAAGATGTCACTGGCCTCATCGATAACGGTTCCATTAACAAGTAAGATGAACTAAACTCACTTAAAATCCGTTAGTTACATGGTATAATGAGAAGGGAGAAGGAAGTTGTGAGTCCTACTTGGTTTATTATGTCTTAGTTCTACTTACTGTCAGATGTGTTACCTTGTGTCTTAGAGCCACAGAATCTCTCATGTAGAAAGCACGAGATTAAAAATGTTTCGGAATAAGGTTAATTAGCACAGTGCCTCATTCATTCTTTGCATATTATATAACTTTCTGGAAATTAATAACCATTCATATTCAAATCACAAAAAAATTCAGCCTCTTTCTTCAACATGTAATTCCAAAAACTTACCTGAGGTAAATAAATCTCCTTTCACAGTTATTACTGGGTTAAAAGATTCTGTTACCTCAGGTTAGTCACACCAATGGCCCACAGCAAAGTGAAAGAGATTTGAGATAAAACTTTTTCTGCATTGCTTTAAGAGTACACCAATGTCGGGGCGTTTGGGTGGCTTAGTCTGTTGAGCATGATCGGACTTCGGCTCAGGTCATGATCTCATGGTTCGTGAGTTCCAACCCTGCATAGGGCTTGCTGCTGTCAGTGCAGAGCCCATTTTGGGTCCTCTGTCCCCTTCTGTCTCTATCCCACCCCTGCTCATGCTCTCTCTCTCAAAAAAAAAAAAAAAAAAAAAAAAAAAAAAGAAAAGAAAAGAAAAAAGAAACAAACATTAAAAAAAAAAAAAGAAAGAAAGAGTGTGCCAAGGTTAGAAAGGTAAAGTCTGATGAGAGCAGAAAACTTCCCCTTTGATATTTTGCCCATTCAGTAAACAGAGGGTGCCATTATAGGCAATAATATGTTCTAGCTATGACAAAATCTGGATTGAAAGGAACTTTGACAAGAAACCAAAATCTTAAAGCTAGAAGAGATTTCAGGGATCATATCAGCATATTCCCCTCCCAAAACACAGAATGGTACCAGCCATACTCGCAGCATTTATTGCCTGCACCACTTATATGCCACTTACTTATAGAATAAACCTTTTTTTTTTTTCCTCTGATAGTGAAAGCCTAGATTAGACTGTGCTTCCTTTTCCTGAGTTGCAGGATGCTCAGGGTCAATTCTTCTAGGAGCACCAGAAACTGTGTTATGTTTGTTATTAACTTTTAAAAGGAGCTTGTTTGTTTCATCCATTTGCATTGGTTCTGATTTCTTATTTCTATCGTATTCACCTCATGGTATATATCATTGCTTAAGCTCCTCAGATCGTTTTTGTTAAGAGTTAGCTCATAAGTAAAACTCAATAAGAAATAACAGAGTCTCTCTTATTTTGATCCCTGACATATTGTTCTGTCTTATTCTTTATTTCATGTTTCACATCTATCAACTTTGGGCTGTGCTTCTCACCTCTTCTATTAGAATGTAAGCTCCTTAAAGGCAATAAATGCCTCTTGTACTCCATAGTATTTCCTTCAATATCTCCTGTTAGACCCAGAGTAGCTGTCTACTTTTTTCTTATTGTAGAACAGATGAACATACTAATGAAACAATTATTTTAAATATGTACCAGTCCAAATATTAAGAAGATTCAAAAGGTATGCTCATTAATTCATTTTATCTTTAACAGTAGTCATTTCTACAAAAAAAAATTGTTTATCCATAGAGCAAAGGCTTATGGACTGTACTTCCAGACACTGTTCTAACATTTGGGAGACACCAGTGAGCAAAATATTATCCTTGACCTCAAGGATCTTACTTAGAAGATGGTAAGTGTTATAAGAAAGAGAAAATGCACAGCAGTGTAGGAAGGAGGGATCGCGAGTGCTGGAGAGGTGAAGAAAGGTGGGGACCATTTCACAGTACTGAAAAATGTGGTCAAGGTGAGCTTTCCTGAAAAGACTTAAGTAAATACAAGGAAGTAAGAAAACCAATATGTAGAGGAAGAGGGTCCTGGCAGATCTAGAACTTGAGGAGAGGCCCAGTGTGTTTACGAACCTCTAGAGTTAGTGAGGTATGGGGGCAGGGGATTTGCCAGGCAGATTGCCTAGGATTTGGAGGATTATTGCAAGGTCTTTGGCTTTTTCCATAAGAGAAATGGGGAAACATTGGGGGTTCTGAGCAAAGTAGTGACATGGTCTGACTCATATTTTATAAATATAAATCTGAGAGCTAAGAAAAGACTGTCAGATGAAGCAAAAATACTTTGGTAGTTTTCCAGGAGAGAGATGGTGTTGGCTTGGACCAGCATAGTCACAGGGTAGGTGGCATGAAGTCTCCAAATTCTGCATATATTTTGGAGGTGAAACCAATAGATATATTCCTGGTGATCCTGCATGTGGGATAGGTTATAAAAGATGAGGCAAAAATAGCTGTGAGATCTTTGGCCTGAACCACTGGAAGGAATGATTGCCAGATGGGAAGGCTAAAGATAAAATAGAAGTTCAAGTTTGGACACGTGGAATTTAAGATGTTTATTATTTGCTGAGTAAGCAGGTGGGTTTATGAATCTGGAGTTTAAGAATGAGGTCTGGAAATATAAGTCAGGGGATCATTAGCATTGATATTGTATTTAAGCCTTGAAATTGAATGAGATCATCAAAGAAATTAGCATAGTTAGAGAGGAGAACCACGGACTAAGCCCTGGGACCCTCCAAGATCAAGTCAGATAAAGGAGGAACCAGCCAAAGAGACCAAGAAGATTAGCCCATAAGCTGTGCTCTACCGGAAGTCACATGAGGCAAAGGTGTTCAGGAGGAATGACTCATTGTGTCAAATGCTCAAAAGTTATTTTTTAAAATGAGACGTGAATCCACCAAATTGCAATTTAAACACGTGTCCCAGTTATTTATAAATAATGGGAAACAATCATTCAATTCAATTAAGTTTAACCCCTTAGGTACTTCTTTAAGCATAAAAAAGAAGGTGTTTAGAAAGAAGTAAAAAGAACTGTTTAGAAAATGTTTAGAAAGTTTAGAAAGTGTTTAGAAACATGAGCCTGGGTGGCTCAGTCGGTTAAGCGTGTGACTCTTGGTTTCGGCTTAGGTCATGATCTTACAGCTTAATGGTTTCAAGACATGCATCAGGCTCTGTGCTGGTGGTGTGGAGCCTGCTTGGGATTCTCTCTCTCTACCCCTCCCCCACTTGCACTGTCTCTGTCTCTCCCAAAATAAATAAATAAACTCAAAAAGAAATCTTAAATAAAGCATCTGGAAAGTTTAGAAAGTGTTCAGAAAGAAGCAAAAAGAAGTGTTTAGAAAGAAGTGTAGGCAACATACAAGAAATAAAAAAAGAATATATAGCTGTATTTTCTTTCTCATATAGAATGTTTTATCCTCAGCTGCCACTCACACTTTTCTCCCATTAATACCGATGTATCACATATACCCTCCTCTAAAAAGGCCATCAGGGACTCCTGCAGCCCCAGTCTCTCCTCAGAGGAGTTTGCGGCTCCCAGGAACAGGCCTGTTAGGCTCAGCCTAGGAGAGGCATGACATCAGCAAGAACACAGCAATGAATTTCAGAAAGCAGGTGGGGAACCTTGGTCAATTACACTTCCTGTAGTTAGAGTTTTCTAAGGCTCATTCTCACTGCCACCACAGGTACGCTGAGATATCAGTAAGGCCTTCTGTCTTTAAAACACCCAATGATTCATCAGGTAAAACAGAAGAAATATATTTGGCCCTTTACAGCAAGGGCCAAATATATGCCACAGTCTGATGCCAGTGGGGTAAATTTGGATGCACCTTGTTACAACAGACTTGGTTCTGAGGGTCTCTACCTCAAACAGCCTGTTCCAAGCATTGGCCTGAAGCTTGCAAACTGTATTTAAATTACGACAGAACATATCTGAAATTAAATAATCGTTACAATCACCAAAAGTCAGGGTCAAACAGTAAATCTATGTCATCTAAGAGCACTATATACTTCAGTTATTCCAGTTCCTGGCTAGAGAAAAGAAGCATCTAGAAACATGGAGGTACCCATAAAGTTTATTGCATATATTTTTACACTAAGAATTTTTGAGAAAGTTAGACAAATTGACTTTGGGTGAAAGGTACAACTCTTTAGAGGCCTAATCACAATATAATAAAAAATATATTATTATAAAATAATATAATATAATAATATAGCATAATAATATATCATGTATCATATCATATTATGATATTATAATAATATTATATATAATATAAATATATTAGTATCAAGTACTCTTCTAAGCAATTTAAATATAATTTTACTCATTAAACTTTTATAACACTATGATATAGAACTATTATAATCACCATTTGTACATGTGGAAACTCAAGCACAAAGAGATTAAATGACCTGGGGTACCTGTGTGGTCAGTAGAGCATCTAATTCTTGATTTCAGCTCAGATCATGATCCTGGGGTCATGGAATCAAGCCCCCACTTCGGGCTCTGTGCTGAAAGCATGGAGCCTGCTTGAGATTCTCTCTCTCTCTCTCTCTCTCTCTCTCTGCCCCTCCCCAGCTTGCACTCTCACCCTCACTCTCAAAATAAAGAAACTTAAAAAGGGCGAGGGGGCACCTGGGTATCTCAGTTGGTTAAGCGTCAACTTCAGCCAAGGTCATGATCTCATGGTTCATGGGTTCGAGCCCCACATCTGGCTCTGCCTGACAGTGTGGAGTCTGCTTCAAATCCTGTCTCCCTCTCTCTCTGACTCTCCCCTGACCATGCTCTCTCTCTCTTTCAAAAATAAATAAACATTAAAAAAAAAAAAGAGGTTAAGTGACTTACCCAACATTCTCCAGGAAACCAGTTCTATAGTCAGATTTGAACCCATGTACTCTGGCTTCAGAATCATGCTCTTAAATACTCCACTATACTTCTCTTGTACATCTTCTGCCAATGCTGCTTCAATAGTAATATAGGATAATAGAGTCTCAACAAAACCCACAGAGATTATCAGCTCTGAACACACCATGGATCCTTCTATCTTAGTCACAGAAAGAATTCCATTAGGCCCACAATTTATGAATTAAGCCAAGAATAACAATTTCATCAATATGAGCATTCTAATAGTCTATCTCAAACCTGTAAGTTAATTTCCATAAGTGGGTCATGACCAATATTGTAAATATTAAATAAAAGACAAGAGAAAACAAAACCCCAGAAGGCACTGCACATTACTAGAGGTAAAGAGTGTGTGTGTATGTGTGTGTGTGTGTAATTGTGTGTGTGTAGATGTACTGGTTTCAGAAATGATTAATTAACTGAACATTTCAGTTAAAAGAAAAACAAAAAATTTAAACTCTTTGTCCAAGGAGCCAATAAATTCTTCTTTCAAGAAGGGTTAACCTATGGATCATTAGCACTAAGAATTGGCACTGGACTATCAACATGTTTTAAATAGGAAAGTTCAGAGTTTTATATAAACCACATGGGTTATATTTAGAATTATGGCCATTTAGCTTATCTGTGAGAAGGTAGTAAGATAGGGGCACCTGGGTGTCTTTATTGGTTAAGCATCCGACTCTTGATTTTGGCTCAGGTCATGATCTCCGGGTTCATGAGACTGAGCCCCACGTTGGGCTCTGTGCTGACAGTGCAAAGCCTGCTTGGGATTCTCTCTCTCTCTCCCTCTCCCTCTGCTCTCACTCTCTCTCTCAAAATAAACATTTTTTTTTTAAAAAAGAGAGAAGGTAGTAAGATAAGATTTGGAGTCTTGAAAATTAAGCCTTGGGAATTCATTAATTCATCCCGGGTGAATTAATGCCATTGGTAATTTAATCAGCTATCTTGTTCTCTACCAACACAATCAAAAGAGCAACATTCTCACTAAAACACTTGACGCTGGAAAAAACAACTAAAAGTACCAAGGTTTCAGCTAGTTCCCAGTCTTTCATTTGGTACTGCTTTTTCTGCCTGTTTAGTGCACTAGTCTGACATTTTTCTTTGTTCTTATGGGCATATATCTAGCTTCCTCCCACAGATCCCTTGCATGGCAAGAACGGTACAGACTCGAAACATCATTCTTCCCCCACAGATGTCAAAAATGCATGAGCATGCAATGCGCGATGGACTGTGGGTGGCAAAGAAAGAAGGATCCAAGGCAGCCATAGGCGATATCAATTTCTTTGGTGCAATTATACATGGCACCAATACTCCTAAGGGGGCCATAATTATAAGAGATGCCTCTTGGTGCAGCCAAGCAGTCAGCCACATATCACTGCACACCCACTGTAGTTAGAGCTCCAGGTGGAGGATGGTGGGGGTTATGGCCTTCACACTGCCAGAACTTAAAACTTAGCAGCGAGACAAGCCAAGCAGGTGTGATAAAAAGAAATCCTTTTAAACTACATTCTTTGAAAAATAATTCTTTTCCAAAATCATTCAAAACGCAAACTGTGCTTTATCCAAAATTCACGAGGATAAATGCTTTAAGTTTACAAAGCACTTAGGTATTTATATTTCCTTGCAACTTATTGAGATCGGTGGGTTTTGAATAATGCAACTTTATTTATAATTTTTGTTTCAGTCCTTCTGATTGAAGGTTGCAGATGTTGACTTAAGTAAACACATTAATGAGAATAATAATAAGTTAAACTTAATATTTCCTTTGGAAGAAAAGAGCATGGACGGTGGCAGAAATGCAACCAAGCAGCAGTTATTCTAAAGAAGGCACATAAATGTAAACAACTACTGAGCTTCAAGGGTGCAAATGAAGGAATTTTCCTTGATATTTTCCCCAGACAATCCTTCTAATCAAAGCCTCAACTGCAATTTCTTCAACCACCAAGAAACACGATAAAATCTGAAGTCCTATGCATTTATGTCTATTTTAAGTACAGTGGGAAAAAAAAAAAAAACATCCGCCAAAGTTGTAATATCTGAAATGTGAGTACTGTTTTTGAATAGATTCACATCCCACAAGAATTTCATGAAGCAGGTGATAAAGGCGGCAGCTTAGGAAAAGAGACTTGCTCAAGCTTTCTTGGCCAGTTCTCGAAGACGTGATGCTGGCGCCCAGGTTTTGTGATTCCAAATTTAATCGTCTTTACAGGAAGAATAGATGAACTTATGATTAAGTGTACGGTTGTATGTATCTTATTATTCAACAATCAACCATTTTCACGGGTCTTCAGAAATGCAAACTGTTTACATCCACAAAGAAATTCAGTAAGAAGAACCAATACCCTCGTCTGACTGCATTTGTGATTTCCCTACAGTTAACAGTCTACGTCCAGAGACATTACCTTCTAATGCCAGTACATTACCCTCAATATCAATAACTACTCCAGGAAACATCTCCCAGTTTCAAGGTATGACTTCTGTGTAATACGAGTGGAAGCTTGGTTACTTGATCTCTTCTCACCAAGAAAACCCTACAGTCTTTTTAAAAAAGCTTTATTGAGGTATAATCGAAATGCAAAACAAAACTGCAGGGACACAAGGAAACTTTGCAAGTGATAGATTTATCTATTACCTTGATTGTGATGATAGTTTCACAGGTATATACCTTTGTCCAAACTCATCAAGTTGTATACATTAACTCCCTACCAAACTTGATGTACAAAACAGAGCCCTTTCAGAATGAGATAGTTTTTTTGTTTGTTTGTTTGTTTGTTGGTTTGTTGTTGTTGTTGTTTTCCGCTTGAAGCATCATACTTATAGATCACAGAGGCTTGCTTAAATGGGAGGAAAGGGTGGGTGGGGAAGGACTGGGAAGATTGGCATACATTAACCAAAGGTGATTTATTTTTTTTCTTTCTTAAAATAATAGGTACTGAGGATGCAAAAAATGCAAGCTCTTCTTCAGCCAGCCCCTCTTATTCCAGTGAGTAACGGACATATCTTCATTCGCGGCTATAAATACTCAGAATGTTTGAATGTGACTGATAAAGGAGAGGATTCAATTATAGACAGCCTTTATCAACTTTACTGAACCTGAAATCCCATTATAATTCTATCTAACTGCT
Organism: Panthera pardus; assembly: GCF_024362965.1. NCBI lineage: Eukaryota > Metazoa > Chordata > Mammalia > Carnivora > Felidae > Panthera > Panthera pardus. The sequence goes on from NW_026526688.1 coordinate 121,275,121, forward strand.
GCTCGCTTAAGAATTTCCTACTATTGAGTCTGTTTTTTTTTTTTTAATTTTTTAATGTGTTTATTTTTGAAAGAGTGAGACAGCATGAGTTGGGGAAGGGCAGAGAGAGAGGGAGACACAGAGTCTGAAGCAGGCTCCAGGCTCCGAGCTGTCAGCACAGAGCCTGAAGCAGGGCTCCAACCCACAAACCGTGAGATCATGACCTGAGCTGAAGTCAGATGCTCAACTGACTGAGCCACCAAGGTGCCCCTTGAGTCTGGTTTTAATGAGCACACCCTTGGGATTTTTTCCTTACTTTAGTGCTCAGCAATTACCACCTAGGGTCAAGGTGAATTGATGAGACTAGTCTCAGATAAGCAAAAGTGCACAGGCAGAGGGGTCTATAAAAATGAATTGTTTCTCTTCAGAGAACTCTACCTTAATGTTAAAAATGGCCTTTAAAGAAATGCCCCATTTTAGCAAAAACATATATATGTCATATAACACATGTGTATTCTAGGACTGAATAGAAAAAATCCATTAATTTCTCTAGAAATTAAGGATAAAGTGAATGTATATGAAACTGGATTAGAAAAGATTATCTAATTTTAGGTAAAGCCATTCTATTGAATAAGTCAGCATTACATTTACTGACGTGCTAATTCATGGCATCTTCATTTTGGGAGGCACCAATGATCTCACTCAAGGTCTAATATGAAGCAAGCATTTAACCATAAAATTGGAAGTGTAAGCCATCCTACAAAAGAATTGGATAAATATAAGGAGTACATATGCAAGCAGCTAAGAATAACTAATTAAATAAGAGCTATAACCTCTGCATCTCTGGTTGTATCCTCATGACAGCTGTCTTGGGAAATGACTGTCAGAACATAAGGCAGGTGCTAAAAACAAAGCAAAACAGCAAGACTCTCCTCTTAAAAACTCACCCTAACTTACTGTCACAACACCTCTCCTTTAAATGCATGACCACATCCATATACATCCCTCTTGGACCATGTGTTCACTTTTAGAAATCGATTCTGCTTTCCACTTATATCCACTTATGCTATTTTATGCTGTTTCTAGTTTTAAGATATCATTATGGAAAGACATTTGTGATATTTTAGGATGCCAACATTATGACTAGAGCAGTTCCAGTACGGGAGATATAGATGATGAGAGACAGATAGATAGATAATAGATGATAGATTAGTAACCTTATTATACAGTAGTAAAGAATATAATGTGTGAATGTGGGTCACACTATAGTCTAGAGGACATCTCCAGTCTTCCATTTGCTTCACTTCTCCAGTATCTAACTAAGGTGAGGAACCAGCTCCCTTAGGTTTACAATTTTATTTCAAAAGGCTGCAAGACTGACATCAAGTGGATATGTCAGAAATGACAACTAGAGCAAAACCTTTGAATCAGATAAATCTTCTTTGCCTAAAATATAAGATGTCTAATAGAGTGATGTTTGAAGAAGGAAGAATGCATGCATGCTTTTGCTCAGTAAACTACTTACTGTTAAATTCAACAGCCACGCTAATTGACAATGTCTTCAATACGTTTTAGGTATTATTCTGCCAGTGGTTATTGCTTTGATTGTGGTGACCCTTTCAGCATTTATTCTTGTGGGTTTGTATCGAATGTGCTGGAAGACCGACCCAGGTAGGTGACAGGGTTTTGTCGCATTTTGTTTCCTGAAAGATGAATATATATTCAGTCTAAACTTGAATTTAAACTCTTGAGGGGAGAGGAGGATTGCTGAAAGAAAATGCCATGTTACTTGATCACAGAAATAGAAGAGAAGGGGCAGAGAAACCCATTGAACGCTGACGAATGTAAGGAGTGAGGATTTACTAGTGACAGATATAATCGGATATGAACAGATTATTTTTAATGAAATAACCCCAGTTTTGTGAGTGGTCAGGGGATTATGGTAGTAAAGAAGGCATAAAATGACATCCCTTATCTGTAGTGAAGATTTTTGTCCACTTCCATGTGACAAAAAATAAAGGTAAGTATTGCTAAGGATTTAGTTGAGGGGCCCACAATCTCTAGAGGAGCGTTCTGTGACTTATTCATGCCTGGGGGAGACATCTTCCTTTCCATGAAGGTGTGTTCCATGACTGTGTGTTCTGCTAATTGACTCATCTCCTCAAGACCGAACACGATGGCAATTTTTCGTGAGATTTAAGCGTGACGATTCTTTATTATCCTCCTTCATCTCTCCAATAACATTTAAGGTCCTTCCGCTTTTCTTTAAAATGGCACTGCTATTCTTAACTGTAGAGAACAAACTGAGGATTGCCGGAAGGGAGGTGAGTGGGTGAGTAGGAGGAGGAATGGCATAGATGGGTGACAGGCATTAAGGAGGGCACTTGTTGTGATGAGCACTGGATGTTGTATGCAAGTGATGAATCACTAAACTCTACTCCTGAAGTGAAAATAAATAAATAAATAGCACTGCTCTCTTTTATGTCGTCACTCTTTGTTTTTCTTTTTTTTTTTTCTTTTTGCTACTTCATCTTCTTTTCCCTCCTTTTAAATACTTCTGGTTTCCATAATTGCATTATATTTTTATTTTTTTAATTTTTTTTTATTTTAAAAGAGACAGATTTACAGAAAAGTCACAAAGATAGTTAAAGAGTTCCCCTACACTGCACACCCCATTTCCCTTATTATTAATATCTGACAGTAGTATTCTATATTTGCCACAATTAATGAACCAATCAATGCATTGTTATTAACTAAATCCTTACTTCATTCAGATTTCCTAGTCTTTTTTCAGTCTGTCTCTTGTCCCAGAAACTTCAGCTCTCTCGAACCCCTTTCAGTTCCCATGGCTCAGCAACCCCCTTTCTGTTGCCTTAAGCATAAACCTATCTTTCCATCCCAGACCTGAGCCCTGGTTGTCTAGTGGAGGGCCCTCATCCATGCTATTCCCTCTCCTAGAACACCTTGCTCACCACTTACCTTTTATGACATACCTGATCTGCAGTTTATCCATAAAGGCCTAGCTCAAACAGCCATTGAGTGTATCTTTCTATAACATGCCATCTCTTTAAGAGGAGTAGAGTGTTTTGTTACTTCTCCTTGCACAGAATTTTGCAATATTATTCATCACATTATCGTACAGTTACTTCTCTATGTGCCTGCGTCCACTGCAGGGTGGGTCTTTGTTGGGGCTGCCATAACAAAAATACCACAGGTAGGGTGGTTTAAACAACAAACATTTCTCACAGTTCTAGAAGCTGAGAAGTCCGATCCAGGCATCCTCAGATTTGATGTCTGATGAGGGCACTCTCCCCGCTTTGTAGACAGCCACCCTTTTACCGTGTCTTCACATGGCAGAGGGGACAGGAGAGCTCTCTGGGATCTCTTTTATAAGGGCACAAATCCCCTTCATGAGGACTCCACCTTCCTGACCTAATGACCTTCCAAAGGCTCCACCTCCCAATACTATCCCATTGGGCATTAAGATTTAACAGATGAGTTTTAGGAGGACACAGACATTCAGTCTGTGACATCGGGCAAGCCCTCCAAGTCACAAACCACATATCGTTCACATTGCACTGTGTATAATACATAGCAGAGCCTTGCTTGTTGCTTGTTGACTTAAATTTTTAATTTTCAGTAAAATGGAACCTTCCCTTACCTCACTTCAATTCTAAATATTTTACTAACACAACGCTACCTAAGTCTCATATACTCTTAAAAAAGTAAACATCAATTATTTTTATAAGATATGCAAGCCACACTATTCTGGGTTTACCCCCTTGAACAATGTGTTCCCAGGACACTAGTGGACGCTGCTCCTGAGCCCAATCCCTGGCCATGTACCTCACGGAGAGTTCGGGGCCCAAGCGTGACAGTACGAGGCAAAGTTACGAAAAACAGTAGTGTTCATTATAGCTCTTATTGGAAAATAAGAAAAAAACAAAGAAATGCCTTTACCTTTAGGAGTTAGTGAATAAACTTCTTAATAATGTCTGAAATATGTTTCCTTAGTTTCCAGAGGGGAAATAGCAATTTTATAAATCAGTTTAATTTCTCTAAGTTTCTAAAACACCAATACTATTTTATATGGGAAATCGACTATCCAAGTTGAAGCCTGTGGGTGTTGAGTAGGATAGGTAAAAAATTAATGTGCTAAATCCATTTGTAAAAATACCCAGTACTGAAAGACTGCTTTGCATAAGAAGATTTGCAACTAAGTTATTTGGAAAGTTGACATTTTCTATTAAAGAAATGAATTGGATGAATTGGATCATTCAGGAAAAAAAATGTATAAAATACCTATAGCTATGGAGAGTTATTCTTTTTTTTAACATTTATTTATTTTACAGAGAGAGAGAGAGAGAGAGAGAGAGCATGAGCGGGGGAGGGGCAGAGAGAGAGAAGGAGACACAGAATCTGAAGCAGGCTGCAGGCTCTGAGCAAGCTGTCAGCACAAAGCCTGATGCGGGGCTTGAAACCACAAACTGTGAGATCATGACCTAAGCCAAAGTCGGATGCTCAACCGACTGAGCCACCCAGGGGCCCCTGGAGAGTTATTTTGAAAGCATATAATACTTTATAACCAAGTTCGGTAATTGTACAATCAGCAAAATCTATTTGGTTATTGTTAACTTTGCTTTCCGAACAGAGTTTTACAGCATTGTTATTAAATTAGCACCATTAAACACCCACAGTTCAACTCTCTTCAAGTATGTGGGTTAGACTTCAAGTTCAGAAAATT